>NW_027460683.1:0-42560 GCF_050947875.1 Dermacentor variabilis | reverse complement strand
TAGAAATCCACACGCGCGTTCTGCCAAAAGCACCATTTGCATGCATATCGTGTGGTTTTGCAGAAAACTGCGTCCGCGTCTACCAAAAGATGCATGTGCATGCTAAAAACGCGTTTTGGCACAAATCCATGTGCGGGTGCTAAAAAGAGCAGCATCGGCATGCTTTTCACGTCGTTTGGTAGAAATCCATGCGCGCGTTCTGCCAAAAGCACCATTTGCATGCCTATCGTGTGGTTTTGCAGAAAACTGCGTCCGCGTCTACCAAAAGATGCATGCGCATGCTTAAAACGCGTTTTGGCACAAATCCATGTGCGGATGTTAAAAAGAGCAGCATCGGCATGCTTTTCACGTCGTTTGGTAGAAATCCACGCGCGCGTTCTGCCAAAAGCACCATTTGCATGCATATCGTGTGGTTTTGCAGAAAACTGCGTCCGCGTCTACCAAAAGATGCATGCGCATGCTTAAAACGCGTTTTGGCACAAATCCATGTGCGGGTGCTAAAAAGAGCAGCATCGGCATGCTTTTCACGTCGTTTGGTAGAAATCCACACGCGCGTTCTGCAAAAAGCACCATTTGCATGCCTATCGTGTGGTTTTGCAGAAAACTGCGTCCGCGTCTACCAAAAGATGCATGCGCATGCTTAAAACGCGCTTTGGCACAAATCCATGTGCGGATGTTAAAAAGAGCAGCATCGGCATGCTTTTCACGTCGTTTGGTAGAAATCCACGCGCGCGTTCTGCCAAAAGCACCATTTGCATGCATATCGTGTGGTTTTGCAGAAAACTGCGTCCGCGTCTACCAAAAGATGCATGTGCATGCTAAAAACGCGTTTTGGCACAAATCCATGTGCGGATGTTAAAAAGAGCAGCATCGGCATGCTTTTCACGTCGTTTGGTAGAAATCCACGCGCGCGTTCTGCCAAAAGCACCATTTGCATGCATATCGTGTGGTTTTGCAGAAAACTGCGTCCGCGTCTACCAAAAGATGCATGCGCATGCTTAAAACGCGTTTTGGCACAAATCCATGTGCGGATGTTAAAAAGAGCAGCATCGGCATGCTTTTCACGTCGTTTGGTAGAAATCCACACGCGCGTTCTGCCAAAAGCACCATTTGCATGCATATCGTGTAGTTTTGCAGAAAACTGCGTCCGCGTCTACCAAAAGATGCATGCGCATGCTAAAAACGCGTTTTGGCACAAATCCATGTGCGGATGTTAAAAAGAGCAGCATCGGCATGCTTTTCACGTCGTTTGGTAGAAATCCACACGCGCGTTCTGCCAAAAGCACCATTTGCATGCATATCGTGTGGTTTTGCAGAAAACTGCGTCCGCGTCTACCAAAAGATGCATGTGCATGCTAAAAACGCGTTTTGGCACAAATCCATGTGCGGGTGCTAAAAAGAGCAGCATCGGCATGCTTTTCACGTCGTTTGGTAGAAATCCACACGCGCGTTCTGCCAAAAGCACCATTTGCATGCATATCGTGTGGTTTTGCAGAAAACTGCGTCCGCGTCTACCAAAAGATGCATGCGCATGCTTAAAACGCGCTTTGGCACAAATCCATGTGCGGGTGCTAAAAAGAGCAGCATCGGCATGCTTTTCACGTCGTTTGGTAGAAATCCACACGCGCGTTCTGCCAAAAGCACCATTTGCATGCATATCGTGTGGTTTTGCAGAAAACTGCGTCCGCGTCTACCAAAAGATGCATGCGCATGCTTAAAACGCGTTTTGGCACAAATCCATGTGCGGGTGCTAAAAAGAGCAGCATCGGCATGCTTTTCACGTCGTTTGGTAGAAATCCACACGCGCGTTCTGCAAAAAGCACCATTTGCATGCCTATCGTGTGGTTTTGCAGAAAACTGCGTCCGCGTCTACCAAAAGATGCATGCGCATGCTTAAAACGCGCTTTGGCACAAATCCATGTTCGGATGTTAAAAAGAGCAGCATCGGCATGCTTTTCACGTCGTTTGGTAGAAATCCACGCGCGCGTTCTGCCAAAAGCACCATTTGCATGCATATCGTGTGGTTTTGCAGAAAACTGCGTCCGCGTCTACCAAAAGATGCATGCGCATGCTTAAAACGCGTTTTGGCACAAATTCATGTGCGGGTGCTAAAAAGAGCAGCATCGGCATGCTTTTCACGTCGTTTGGTAGAAATCCACACGCGCGTTCTGCCAAAAGCACCATTTGCATGCCTATCGTGTGGTTTTGCAGAAAACTGCGTCCGCGTCTACCAAAAGATGCATGCGCATGCTTAAAACGCGTTTTGGCACAAATCCATGTGCGGGTGCTAAAAAGAGCAGCATCGGCATGCTTTTCACGTCGTTTGGTAGAAATCCACACGCGCGTTCTGCCAAAAGCACCATTTGCATGCCTATCGTGTGGTTTTGCAGAAAACTGCGTCCGCGTCTACCAAAAGATGCATGCGCATGCTTAAAACGCGTTTTGGCACAAATTCATGTGCGGGTGCTAAAAAGAGCAGCATCGGCATGCTTTTCACGTCGTTTGGTAGAAATCCACACGCGCGTTCTGCCAAAAGCACCATTTGCATGCCTATCGTGTGGTTTTGCAGAAAACTGCGTCCGCGTCTACCAAAAGATGCATGCGCATGCTTAAAACGCGTTTTGGCACAAATCCATGTGCGGGTGCTAAAAAGAGCAGCATCGGCATGCTTTTCACGTCGTTTGGTAGAAATCCACACGCGCGTTCTGCCAAAAGCACCATTTGCATGCCTATCGTGTGGTTTTGCAGAAAACTGCGTCCGCGTCTACCAAAAGATGCATGCGCATGCTTAAAACGCGCTTTGGCACAAATCCATGTGCGGATGTTAAAAAGAGCAGCATCGGCATGCTTTTCACGTCGTTTGGTAGAAATCCACACGCGCGTTCTGCCAAAAGCACCATTTGCATGCATATCGTGTGGTTTTGCAGAAAACTGCGTCCGCGTCTACCAAAAGATGCATGTGCATGCTAAAAACGCGTTTTGGCACAAATCCATGTGCGGATGTTAAAAAGAGCAGCATCGGCATGCTTTTCACGTCGTTTGGTAGAAATCCACACGCGCGTTCTGCCAAAAGCACCATTTGCATGCATATCGTGTGGTTTTGCAGAAAACTGCGTCCGCGTCTACCAAAAGATGCATGCGCATGCTTAAAACGCGCTTTGGCACAAATCCATGTGCGGGTGCTAAAAAGAGCAGCATCGGCATGCTTTTCACGTCCTTTGGTAGAAATCCACACGCGCGTTCTGCCAAAAGCACCATTTGCATGCCTATCGTGTGGTTTTGCAGAAAACTGCGTCCGCGTCTACCAAAACATGCATGCGCATGCTTAAAACGCGTTTTGGCACAAATCCATGTGCGGGTGCTAAAAAGAGCAGCATCGGCATGCTTTTCACGTCGTTTGGTAGAAATCCACACGCGCGTTCTGCCAAAAGCACCATTTGCATGCATATCGTGTGGTTTTGCAGAAAACTGCGTCCGCGTCTACCAAAAGATGCATGCGCATGCTTAAAACGCGTTTTGGCACAAATCCATGTGCGGGTGCTAAAAAGAGCAGCATCGGCATGCTTTTCACGTCGTTTGGTAGAAATCCACACGCGCGTTCTGCCAAAAGCACCATTTGCATGCATATCGTGTGGTTTTGCAGAAAACTGCGTCCGCGTCTACCAAAAGATGCATGCGCATGCTTAAAACGCGCTTTGGCACAAATCCATGTGCGGGTGCTAAAAAGAGCAGCATCGGCATGCTTTTCACGTCGTTTGGTAGAAATCCACACGCGCGTTCTGCCAAAAGCACCATTTGCATGCCTATCGTGTGGTTTTGCAGAAAACTGCGTCCGCGTCTACCAAAAGATGCATGCGCATGCTTAAAACGCGTTTTGGCACAAATCCATGTGCGGGTGCTAAAAAGAGCAGCATCGGCATGCTTTTCACGTCGTTTGGTAGAAATCCACACGCGCGTTCTGCCAAAAGCACCATTTGCATGCCTATCGTGTGGTTTTGCAGAAAACTGCGTCCGCGTCTACCAAAAGATGCATGCGCATGCTTAAAACGCGCTTTGGCACAAATCCATGTGCGGATGTTAAAAAGAGCAGCATCGGCATGCTTTTCACGTCGTTTGGTAGAAATCCACACGCGCGTTCTGCCAAAAGCACCATTTGCATGCATATCGTGTGGTTTTGCAGAAAACTGCGTCCGCGTCTACCAAAAGATGCATGCGCATGCTTAAAACGCGCTTTGGCACAAATCCATGTGCGGATGTTAAAAAGAGCAGCATCGGCATGCTTTTCACGTCGTTTGGTAGAAATCCACGCGCGCGTTCTGCCAAAAGCACCATTTGCATGCATATCGTGTGGTTTTGCAGAAAACTGCGTCCGCGTCTACCAAAAGATGCATGCGCATGCTTAAAACGCGTTTTGGCACAAATCCATGTGCGGGTGCTAAAAAGAGCAGCATCGGCATGCTTTTCACGTCGTTTGGTAGAAATCCACACGCGCGTTCTGCCAAAAGCACCATTTGCATGCATATCGTGTGGTTTTGCAGAAAACTGCGTCCGCGTCTACCAAAAGATGCATGCGCATGCTTAAAACGCGTTTTGGCACAAATCCATGTGCGGGTGCTAAAAAGAGCAGCATCGGCATGCTTTTCACGTCGTTTGGTAGAAATCCACACGCGCGTTCTGCCAAAAGCACCATTTGCATGCATATCGTGTGGTTTTGCAGAAAACTGCGTCCGCGTCTACCAAAAGATGCATGCGCATGCTTAAAACGCGCTTTGGCACAAATCCATGTGCGGGTGCTAAAAAGAGCAGCATCGGCATGCTTTTCACGTCGTTTGGTAGAAATCCACACGCGCGTTCTGCCAAAAGCACCATTTGCATGCCTATCGTGTGGTTTTGCAGAAAACTGCGTCCGCGTCTACCAAAACATGCATGCGCATGCTTAAAACGCGTTTTGGCACAAATCCATGTGCGGGTGCTAAAAAGAGCAGCATCGGCATGCTTTTCACGTCGTTTGGTAGAAATCCACACGCGCGTTCTGCCAAAAGCACCATTTGCATGCATATCGTGTGGTTTTGCAGAAAACTGCGTCCGCGTCTACCAAAAGATGCATGTGCATGCTAAAAACGCGTTTTGGCACAAATCCATGTGCGGGTGCTAAAAAGAGCAGCATCGGCATGCTTTTCACGTCGTTTGGTAGAAATCCACGCGCGCGTTCTGCCAAAAGCACCATTTGCATGCCTATCGTGTGGTTTTGCAGAAAACTGCGTCCGCGTCTACCAAAAGATGCATGCGCATGCTTAGAACGCGTTTTGGCACAAATCCATGTGCGGATGTTAAAAAGAGCAGCATCGGCATGCTTTTCACGTCGTTTGGTAGAAATCCACGCGCGCGTTCTGCCAAAAGCACCATTTGCATGCATATCGTGTGGTTTTGCAGAAAACTGCGTCCGCGTCTACCAAAAGATGCATGCGCATGCTTAAAACGCGTTTTGGCACAAATCCATGTGCGGGTGCTAAAAAGAGCAGCATCGGCATGCTTTTCACGTCGTTTGGTAGAAATCCACACGCGCGTTCTGCAAAAAGCACCATTTGCATGCCTATCGTGTGGTTTTGCAGAAAACTGCGTCCGCGTCTACCAAAAGATGCATGCGCATGCTTAAAACGCGCTTTGGCACAAATCCATGTGCGGATGTTAAAAAGAGCAGCATCGGCATGCTTTTCACGTCGTTTGGTAGAAATCCACGCGCGCGTTCTGCCAAAAGCACCATTTGCATGCATATCGTGTGGTTTTGCAGAAAACTGCGTCCGCGTCTACCAAAAGATGCATGCGCATGCTTAAAACGCGTTTTGGCACAAATCCATGTGCGGGTGCTAAAAAGAGCAGCATCGGCATGCTTTTCACGTCGTTTGGTAGAAATCCACACGCGCGTTCTGCCAAAAGCACCATTTGCATGCCTATCGTGTGGTTTTGCAGAAAACTGCGTCCGCGTCTACCAAAAGATGCATGCGCATGCTTAAAACGCGCTTTGGCACAAATCCATGTGCGGATGTTAAAAAGAGCAGCATCGGCATGCTTTTCACGTCGTTTGGTAGAAATCCACACGCGCGTTCTGCCAAAAGCACCATTTGCATGCATATCGTGTGGTTTTGCAGAAAACTGCGTCCGCGTCTACCAAAAGATGCATGTGCATGCTAAAAACGCGTTTTGGCACAAATCCATGTGCGGATGTTAAAAAGAGCAGCATCGGCATGCTTTTCACGTCGTTTGGTAGAAATCCACACGCGCGTTCTGCCAAAAGCACCATTTGCATGCATATCGTGTGGTTTTGCAGAAAACTGCGTCCGCGTCTACCAAAAGATGCATGTGCATGCTAAAAACGCGTTTTGGCACAAATCCATGTGCGGGTGCTAAAAAGAGCAGCATCGGCATGCTTTTCACGTCGTTTGGTAGAAATCCACACGCGCGTTCTGCCAAAAGCACCATTTGCATGCCTATCGTGTGGTTTTGCAGAAAACTGCGTCCGCGTCTACCAAAAGATGCATGCGCATGCTTAAAACGCGCTTTGGCACAAATCCATGTGCGGATGTTAAAAAGAGCAGCATCGGCATGCTTTTCACGTCGTTTGGTAGAAATCCACACGCGCGTTCTGCCAAAAGCACCATTTGCATGCATATCGTGTGGTTTTGCAGAAAACTGCGTCCGCGTCTACCAAAAGATGCATGTGCATGCTAAAAACGCGTTTTGGCACAAATCCATGTGCGGATGTTAAAAAGAGCAGCATCGGCATGCTTTTCACGTCGTTTGGTAGAAATCCACACGCGCGTTCTGCCAAAAGCACCATTTTCATGCATATCGTGTGGTTTTGCAGAAAACTGCGTCCGCGTCTACCAAAAGATGCATGTGCATGCTAAAAACGCGTTTTGGCACAAATCCATGTGCGGGTGCTAAAAAGAGCAGCATCGGCATGCTTTTCACGTCGTTTGGTAGAAATCCACGCGCGCGTTCTGCCAAAAGCACCATTTGCATGCCTATCGTGTGGTTTTGCAGAAAACTGCGTCCGCGTCTACCAAAAGATGCATGCGCATGCTTAAAACGCGTTTTGGCACAAATCCATGTGCGGATGTTAAAAAGAGCAGCATCGGCATGCTTTTCACGTCGTTTGGTAGAAATCCACGCGCGCGTTCTGCCAAAAGCACCATTTGCATGCATATCGTGTGGTTTTGCAGAAAACTGCGTCCGCGTCTACCAAAAGATGCATGCGCATGCTTAAAACGCGTTTTGGCACAAATCCATGTGCGGGTGCTAAAAAGAGCAGCATCGGCATGCTTTTCACGTCGTTTGGTAGAAATCCACACGCGCGTTCTGCCAAAAGCACCATTTGCATGCCTATCGTGTGGTTTTGCAGAAAACTGCGTCCGCGTCTACCAAAAGATGCATGCGCATGCTTAAAACGCGCTTTGGCACAAATCCATGTGCGGATGTTAAAAAGAGCAGCATCGGCATGCTTTTCACGTCGTTTGGTAGAAATCCACGCGCGCGTTCTGCCAAAAGCACCATTTGCATGCATATCGTGTGGTTTTGCAGAAAACTGCGTCCGCGTCTACCAAAAGATGCATGCGCATGCTTAAAACGCGTTTTGGCACAAATCCATGTGCGGGTGCTAAAAAGAGCAGCATCGGCATGCTTTTCACGTCGTTTGGTAGAAATCCACACGCGCGTTCTGCCAAAAGCACCATTTGCATGCATATCGTGTGGTTTTGCAGAAAACTGCGTCCGCGTCTACCAAAAGATGCATGCGCATGCTTAAAACGCGCTTTGGCACAAATCCATGTGCGGGTGCTAAAAAGAGCAGCATCGGCATGCTTTTCACGTCGTTTGGTAGAAATCCACACGCGCGTTCTGCCAAAAGCACCATTTGCATGCCTATCGTGTGGTTTTGCAGAAAACTGCGTCCGCGTCTACCAAAAGATGCATGCGCATGCTTAAAACGCGTTTTGGCACAAATCCATGTGCGGGTGCTAAAAAGAGCAGCATCGGCATGCTTTTCACGTCGTTTGGTAGAAATCCACACGCGCGTTCTGCCAAAAGCACCATTTGCATGCATATCGTGTGGTTTTGCAGAAAACTGCGTCCGCGTCTACCAAAAGATGCATGTGCATGCTAAAAACGCGTTTTGGCACAAATCCATGTGCGGGTGCTAAAAAGAGCAGCATCGGCATGCTTTTCACGTCGTTTGGTAGAAATCCATGCGCGCGTTCTGCCAAAAGCACCATTTGCATGCCTATCGTGTGGTTTTGCAGAAAACTGCGTCCGCGTCTACCAAAAGATGCATGCGCATGCTTAAAACGCGTTTTGGCACAAATCCATGTGCGGATGTTAAAAAGAGCAGCATCGGCATGCTTTTCACGTCGTTTGGTAGAAATCCACGCGCGCGTTCTGCCAAAAGCACCATTTGCATGCATATCGTGTGGTTTTGCAGAAAACTGCGTCCGCGTCTACCAAAAGATGCATGCGCATGCTTAAAACGCGTTTTGGCACAAATCCATGTGCGGGTGCTAAAAAGAGCAGCATCGGCATGCTTTTCACGTCGTTTGGTAGAAATCCACACGCGCGTTCTGCAAAAAGCACCATTTGCATGCCTATCGTGTGGTTTTGCAGAAAACTGCGTCCGCGTCTACCAAAAGATGCATGCGCATGCTTAAAACGCGCTTTGGCACAAATCCATGTTCGGATGTTAAAAAGAGCAGCATCGGCATGCTTTTCACGTCGTTTGGTAGAAATCCACGCGCGCGTTCTGCCAAAAGCACCATTTGCATGCATATCGTGTGGTTTTGCAGAAAACTGCGTCCGCGTCTACCAAAAGATGCATGCGCATGCTTAAAACGCGTTTTGGCACAAATTCATGTGCGGGTGCTAAAAAGAGCAGCATCGGCATGCTTTTCACGTCGTTTGGTAGAAATCCACACGCGCGTTCTGCCAAAAGCACCATTTGCATGCCTATCGTGTGGTTTTGCAGAAAAATGCGTCCGCGTCTACCAAAAGATGCATGCGCATGCTTAAAACGCGTTTTGGCACAAATCCATGTGCGGGTGCTAAAAAGAGCAGCATCGGCATGCTTTTCACGTCGTTTGGTAGAAATCCACACGCGCGTTCTGCCAAAAGCACCATTTGCATGCCTATCGTGTGGTTTTGCAGAAAACTGCGTCCGCGTCTACCAAAAGATGCATGCGCATGCTTAAAACGCGCTTTGGCACAAATCCATGTGCGGATGTTAAAAAGAGCAGCATCGGCATGCTTTTCACGTCGTTTGGTAGAAATCCACACGCGCGTTCTGCCAAAAGCACCATTTGCATGCATATCGTGTGGTTTTGCAGAAAACTGCGTCCGCGTCTACCAAAAGATGCATGTGCATGCTAAAAACGCGTTTTGGCACAAATCCATGTGCGGATGTTAAAAAGAGCAGCATCGGCATGCTTTTCACGTCGTTTGGTAGAAATCCACACGCGCGTTCTGCCAAAAGCACCATTTGCATGCATATCGTGTGGTTTTGCAGAAAACTGCGTCCGCGTCTACCAAAAGATGCATGCGCATGCTTAAAACGCGCTTTGGCACAAATCCATGTGCGGGTGCTAAAAAGAGCAGCATCGGCATGCTTTTCACGTCGTTTGGTAGAAATCCACACGCGCGTTCTGCCAAAAGCACCATTTGCATGCCTATCGTGTGGTTTTGCAGAAAACTGCGTCCGCGTCTACCAAAACATGCATGCGCATGCTTAAAACGCGTTTTGGCACAAATCCATGTGCGGGTGCTAAAAAGAGCAGCATCGGCATGCTTTTCACGTCGTTTGGTAGAAATCCACACGCGCGTTCTGCCAAAAGCACCATTTGCATGCATATCGTGTGGTTTTGCAGAAAACTGCGTCCGCGTCTACCAAAAGATGCATGTGCATGCTAAAAACGCGTTTTGGCACAAATCCATGTGCGGGTGCTAAAAAGAGCAGCATCGGCATGCTTTTCACGTCGTTTGGTAGAAATCCATGCGCGCGTTCTGCCAAAAGCACCATTTGCATGCCTATCGTGTGGTTTTGCAGAAAACTGCGTCCGCGTCTACCAAAAGATGCATGCGCATGCTTAAAACGCGTTTTGGCACAAATCCATGTGCGGATGTTAAAAAGAGCAGCATCGGCATGCTTTTCACGTCGTTTGGTAGAAATCCACGCGCGCGTTCTGCCAAAAGCACCATTTGCATGCATATCGTGTGGTTTTGCAGAAAACTGCGTCCGCGTCTACCAAAAGATGCATGCGCATGCTTAAAACGCGTTTTGGCACAAATCCATGTGCGGGTGCTAAAAAGAGCAGCATCGGCATGCTTTTCACGTCGTTTGGTAGAAATCCACACGCGCGTTCTGCAAAAAGCACCATTTGCATGCCTATCGTGTGGTTTTGCAGAAAACTGCGTCCGCGTCTACCAAAAGATGCATGCGCATGCTTAAAACGCGCTTTGGCACAAATCCATGTGCGGATGTTAAAAAGAGCAGCATCGGCATGCTTTTCACGTCGTTTGGTAGAAATCCACGCGCGCGTTCTGCCAAAAGCACCATTTGCATGCATATCGTGTGGTTTTGCAGAAAACTGCGTCCGCGTCTACCAAAAGATGCATGTGCATGCTAAAAACGCGTTTTGGCACAAATCCATGTGCGGATGTTAAAAAGAGCAGCATCGGCATGCTTTTCACGTCGTTTGGTAGAAATCCACGCGCGCGTTCTGCCAAAAGCACCATTTGCATGCATATCGTGTGGTTTTGCAGAAAACTGCGTCCGCGTCTACCAAAAGATGCATGCGCATGCTTAAAACGCGTTTTGGCACAAATCCATGTGCGGATGTTAAAAAGAGCAGCATCGGCATGCTTTTCACGTCGTTTGGTAGAAATCCACACGCGCGTTCTGCCAAAAGCACCATTTGCATGCATATCGTGTAGTTTTGCAGAAAACTGCGTCCGCGTCTACCAAAAGATGCATGCGCATGCTAAAAACGCGTTTTGGCACAAATCCATGTGCGGATGTTAAAAAGAGCAGCATCGGCATGCTTTTCACGTCGTTTGGTAGAAATCCACACGCGCGTTCTGCCAAAAGCACCATTTGCATGCATATCGTGTGGTTTTGCAGAAAACTGCGTCCGCGTCTACCAAAAGATGCATGTGCATGCTAAAAACGCGTTTTGGCACAAATCCATGTGCGGGTGCTAAAAAGAGCAGCATCGGCATGCTTTTCACGTCGTTTGGTAGAAATCCACACGCGCGTTCTGCCAAAAGCACCATTTGCATGCATATCGTGTGGTTTTGCAGAAAACTGCGTCCGCGTCTACCAAAAGATGCATGCGCATGCTTAAAACGCGCTTTGGCACAAATCCATGTGCGGGTGCTAAAAAGAGCAGCATCGGCATGCTTTTCACGTCGTTTGGTAGAAATCCACACGCGCGTTCTGCCAAAAGCACCATTTGCATGCATATCGTGTGGTTTTGCAGAAAACTGCGTCCGCGTCTACCAAAAGATGCATGCGCATGCTTAAAACGCGTTTTGGCACAAATCCATGTGCGGGTGCTAAAAAGAGCAGCATCGGCATGCTTTTCACGTCGTTTGGTAGAAATCCACACGCGCGTTCTGCAAAAAGCACCATTTGCATGCCTATCGTGTGGTTTTGCAGAAAACTGCGTCCGCGTCTACCAAAAGATGCATGCGCATGCTTAAAACGCGCTTTGGCACAAATCCATGTTCGGATGTTAAAAAGAGCAGCATCGGCATGCTTTTCACGTCGTTTGGTAGAAATCCACGCGCGCGTTCTGCCAAAAGCACCATTTGCATGCATATCGTGTGGTTTTGCAGAAAACTGCGTCCGCGTCTACCAAAAGATGCATGCGCATGCTTAAAACGCGTTTTGGCACAAATTCATGTGCGGGTGCTAAAAAGAGCAGCATCGGCATGCTTTTCACGTCGTTTGGTAGAAATCCACACGCGCGTTCTGCCAAAAGCACCATTTGCATGCCTATCGTGTGGTTTTGCAGAAAACTGCGTCCGCGTCTACCAAAAGATGCATGCGCATGCTTAAAACGCGTTTTGGCACAAATCCATGTGCGGGTGCTAAAAAGAGCAGCATCGGCATGCTTTTCACGTCGTTTGGTAGAAATCCACACGCGCGTTCTGCCAAAAGCACCATTTGCATGCCTATCGTGTGGTTTTGCAGAAAACTGCGTCCGCGTCTACCAAAAGATGCATGCGCATGCTTAAAACGCGTTTTGGCACAAATTCATGTGCGGGTGCTAAAAAGAGCAGCATCGGCATGCTTTTCACGTCGTTTGGTAGAAATCCACACGCGCGTTCTGCCAAAAGCACCATTTGCATGCCTATCGTGTGGTTTTGCAGAAAACTGCGTCCGCGTCTACCAAAAGATGCATGCGCATGCTTAAAACGCGTTTTGGCACAAATCCATGTGCGGGTGCTAAAAAGAGCAGCATCGGCATGCTTTTCACGTCGTTTGGTAGAAATCCACACGCGCGTTCTGCCAAAAGCACCATTTGCATGCCTATCGTGTGGTTTTGCAGAAAACTGCGTCCGCGTCTACCAAAAGATGCATGCGCATGCTTAAAACGCGCTTTGGCACAAATCCATGTGCGGATGTTAAAAAGAGCAGCATCGGCATGCTTTTCACGTCGTTTGGTAGAAATCCACACGCGCGTTCTGCCAAAAGCACCATTTGCATGCATATCGTGTGGTTTTGCAGAAAACTGCGTCCGCGTCTACCAAAAGATGCATGTGCATGCTAAAAACGCGTTTTGGCACAAATCCATGTGCGGATGTTAAAAAGAGCAGCATCGGCATGCTTTTCACGTCGTTTGGTAGAAATCCACACGCGCGTTCTGCCAAAAGCACCATTTGCATGCATATCGTGTGGTTTTGCAGAAAACTGCGTCCGCGTCTACCAAAAGATGCATGCGCATGCTTAAAACGCGCTTTGGCACAAATCCATGTGCGGGTGCTAAAAAGAGCAGCATCGGCATGCTTTTCACGTCCTTTGGTAGAAATCCACACGCGCGTTCTGCCAAAAGCACCATTTGCATGCCTATCGTGTGGTTTTGCAGAAAACTGCGTCCGCGTCTACCAAAACATGCATGCGCATGCTTAAAACGCGTTTTGGCACAAATCCATGTGCGGGTGCTAAAAAGAGCAGCATCGGCATGCTTTTCACGTCGTTTGGTAGAAATCCACACGCGCGTTCTGCCAAAAGCACCATTTGCATGCATATCGTGTGGTTTTGCAGAAAACTGCGTCCGCGTCTACCAAAAGATGCATGCGCATGCTTAAAACGCGTTTTGGCACAAATCCATGTGCGGGTGCTAAAAAGAGCAGCATCGGCATGCTTTTCACGTCGTTTGGTAGAAATCCACACGCGCGTTCTGCCAAAAGCACCATTTGCATGCATATCGTGTGGTTTTGCAGAAAACTGCGTCCGCGTCTACCAAAAGATGCATGCGCATGCTTAAAACGCGCTTTGGCACAAATCCATGTGCGGGTGCTAAAAAGAGCAGCATCGGCATGCTTTTCACGTCGTTTGGTAGAAATCCACACGCGCGTTCTGCCAAAAGCACCATTTGCATGCCTATCGTGTGGTTTTGCAGAAAACTGCGTCCGCGTCTACCAAAAGATGCATGCGCATGCTTAAAACGCGTTTTGGCACAAATCCATGTGCGGGTGCTAAAAAGAGCAGCATCGGCATGCTTTTCACGTCGTTTGGTAGAAATCCACACGCGCGTTCTGCCAAAAGCACCATTTGCATGCCTATCGTGTGGTTTTGCAGAAAACTGCGTCCGCGTCTACCAAAAGATGCATGCGCATGCTTAAAACGCGCTTTGGCACAAATCCATGTGCGGATGTTAAAAAGAGCAGCATCGGCATGCTTTTCACGTCGTTTGGTAGAAATCCACACGCGCGTTCTGCCAAAAGCACCATTTGCATGCATATCGTGTGGTTTTGCAGAAAACTGCGTCCGCGTCTACCAAAAGATGCATGCGCATGCTTAAAACGCGCTTTGGCACAAATCCATGTGCGGATGTTAAAAAGAGCAGCATCGGCATGCTTTTCACGTCGTTTGGTAGAAATCCACGCGCGCGTTCTGCCAAAAGCACCATTTGCATGCATATCGTGTGGTTTTGCAGAAAACTGCGTCCGCGTCTACCAAAAGATGCATGCGCATGCTTAAAACGCGTTTTGGCACAAATCCATGTGCGGGTGCTAAAAAGAGCAGCATCGGCATGCTTTTCACGTCGTTTGGTAGAAATCCACACGCGCGTTCTGCCAAAAGCACCATTTGCATGCATATCGTGTGGTTTTGCAGAAAACTGCGTCCGCGTCTACCAAAAGATGCATGCGCATGCTTAAAACGCGTTTTGGCACAAATCCATGTGCGGGTGCTAAAAAGAGCAGCATCGGCATGCTTTTCACGTCGTTTGGTAGAAATCCACACGCGCGTTCTGCCAAAAGCACCATTTGCATGCATATCGTGTGGTTTTGCAGAAAACTGCGTCCGCGTCTACCAAAAGATGCATGCGCATGCTTAAAACGCGCTTTGGCACAAATCCATGTGCGGGTGCTAAAAAGAGCAGCATCGGCATGCTTTTCACGTCGTTTGGTAGAAATCCACACGCGCGTTCTGCCAAAAGCACCATTTGCATGCCTATCGTGTGGTTTTGCAGAAAACTGCGTCCGCGTCTACCAAAACATGCATGCGCATGCTTAAAACGCGTTTTGGCACAAATCCATGTGCGGGTGCTAAAAAGAGCAGCATCGGCATGCTTTTCACGTCGTTTGGTAGAAATCCACACGCGCGTTCTGCCAAAAGCACCATTTGCATGCATATCGTGTGGTTTTGCAGAAAACTGCGTCCGCGTCTACCAAAAGATGCATGTGCATGCTAAAAACGCGTTTTGGCACAAATCCATGTGCGGGTGCTAAAAAGAGCAGCATCGGCATGCTTTTCACGTCGTTTGGTAGAAATCCACGCGCGCGTTCTGCCAAAAGCACCATTTGCATGCCTATCGTGTGGTTTTGCAGAAAACTGCGTCCGCGTCTACCAAAAGATGCATGCGCATGCTTAGAACGCGTTTTGGCACAAATCCATGTGCGGATGTTAAAAAGAGCAGCATCGGCATGCTTTTCACGTCGTTTGGTAGAAATCCACGCGCGCGTTCTGCCAAAAGCACCATTTGCATGCATATCGTGTGGTTTTGCAGAAAACTGCGTCCGCGTCTACCAAAAGATGCATGCGCATGCTTAAAACGCGTTTTGGCACAAATCCATGTGCGGGTGCTAAAAAGAGCAGCATCGGCATGCTTTTCACGTCGTTTGGTAGAAATCCACACGCGCGTTCTGCAAAAAGCACCATTTGCATGCCTATCGTGTGGTTTTGCAGAAAACTGCGTCCGCGTCTACCAAAAGATGCATGCGCATGCTTAAAACGCGCTTTGGCACAAATCCATGTGCGGATGTTAAAAAGAGCAGCATCGGCATGCTTTTCACGTCGTTTGGTAGAAATCCACGCGCGCGTTCTGCCAAAAGCACCATTTGCATGCATATCGTGTGGTTTTGCAGAAAACTGCGTCCGCGTCTACCAAAAGATGCATGCGCATGCTTAAAAACGCGTTTTGGCACAAATCCATGTGCGGGTGCTAAAAAGAGCAGCATCGGCATGCTTTTCACGTCGTTTGGTAGAAATCCACACGCGCGTTCTGCCAAAAGCACCATTTGCATGCCTATCGTGTGGTTTTGCAGAAAACTGCGTCCGCGTCTACCAAAAGATGCATGCGCATGCTTAAAACGCGCTTTGGCACAAATCCATGTGCGGATGTTAAAAAGAGCAGCATCGGCATGCTTTTCACGTCGTTTGGTAGAAATCCACACGCGCGTTCTGCCAAAAGCACCATTTGCATGCATATCGTGTGGTTTTGCAGAAAACTGCGTCCGCGTCTACCAAAAGATGCATGTGCATGCTAAAAACGCGTTTTGGCACAAATCCATGTGCGGATGTTAAAAAGAGCAGCATCGGCATGCTTTTCACGTCGTTTGGTAGAAATCCACACGCGCGTTCTGCCAAAAGCACCATTTGCATGCATATCGTGTGGTTTTGCAGAAAACTGCGTCCGCGTCTACCAAAAGATGCATGTGCATGCTAAAAACGCGTTTTGGCACAAATCCATGTGCGGGTGCAAAAAAGAGCAGCATCGGCATGCTTTTCACGTCGTTTGGTAGAAATCCACGTGCGCGTTCTGCCAAAAGCAAAATTTGCATGCATATCGTGTGGTTTTGCAGAAAACTGCGTCCGCGTCTACCAAAGATGCATGTGCATGCTTATAACGCGTTTTGGCACAAATCCACGTGCGGGTGCTAAAAAGAGCAGCATCGGCATGCTTTTCACGTCGTTTGGTAGAAATCCACGTGCGCGTTCTGCCAAAAGCACCATTTGCATGCATATCGTGTGGTTTTGCAGAAAACTGCGTCCGCGTCTACCAAAAGATGCATGTGCATGCTTAAAACGCGTTTTGGCACAAATCCATGTGAGGGTGCTAAAAAGAGCAGCATCGGCATGCTTTTGGCGTCGTTTGGTAGAAATCCACGTGCGTGTTCTGCCCAAAAGCACCATTTGCATGCATATCGTGTGGTTTTGCAGAAAACTGCGTCCGCGTCTACCAAAAGATGCGTGTGCATGCTTAAAACGCGTTCTGGCACAAATCCATGTGCGGGTGCTAAAAAGAGCAGCATCGGCATGCTTTTCACGTCGTTTGGTAGAAATTCACGAGCGCGTTCTGCCAAAAGCACCATTTGCATGCATATCGTGTGGTTTTGCAGAAAACTGCGTCCGTGTCTACCAAAAGATGCGTGCGCATGCTTAAAACGCGTTTTGGCACAAATCCATGTGCGGGTGCTAAAAAGAGCAGCATCGGCATGCTTTTCACATCGTTTGGTAGAAACCCACGTGCGCGTTCTGCCAAAAGCACCATTTTCATGCATATCGTGTGGTTTTGCAGAAAACTGCGTCCGCGTCTACCAAAAGATGCATGTGCATGCTTAAAACGCGTTTTGGCACAAATCCATGTGCGGGTGCTAAAAAGAGCAGCATCGGCATGCCTTTGGCGTCGTTTGGTAGAAATCCACATGCGCGTTCTGCCAAAAGCACCATTTGCATGCATATCGTGTGGTTTTGCAGAAAACTGCGTCCGCGTCTACCAAAAGATGCGTGTGCATGCTTAAAACGCGTATTGGCACAAATCCATGTGCGGGTGCTAAAAGAGCAGCATAGGCATGCTTTTCACGTCGTTTGGTAGAAATCCACGTGCGCGTTCTGCCAAAAGCACCATTTGCATGCATATCGTGTGGTTTTTCAGAAAACTGCGTCCGCGTCTACCAAAAGATGCAGGTGCATGCTAAAAGGCCGTTTTGGCACAAATCCATGTGCGGGTGCTAAAAAGAGCAGCATCGGCATGCTTTTCACGTCGTTTGGTAGAAATCCACGTGCGCGTTCTGCCAAAAGCACCATTTGCATGCATATCGTGTGGTTTTGCAGAAAACTGCGTCCGCGTCTACCAAAAGATGCGTGTGCATGCTTAAAACGCGTTTTGGCACAAATCCATGTGCGGGTGCTAAAAAGAGCAGCATCGGCATGCTTTTCACGTCGTTTGGTAGAAATCCACGTGCGCGTTCTGCCAAAAGCACCATTTGCATGCATATCGTGTGGTTTTGCAGAAAACTGCGTCCGCGTCTACCAAAAGATGCGTGTGCATGCTTAAAATGCGTTTTGGCACAAATCCATGTGCGGGTGCTAAAAAGAGCAGCATCGGCATGCTTTTCACGTCGTTTGGTAGAAATCTACGCGCGCGTTCTGCCAAAAGCACCATTTGTATGCATATCGTGTGGTTTTGCAGAAAACTGCGTCCGCGTCTACCAAAAGATGCATGTGCATGCTTAAAACGCGTTTTGGCACAAATCCATGTGCGGGTGCTAAAAAGAGCAGCATCGGCATGCTTTTTACGTCGTTTGGTAGAAATCCACGTGCGCGTTCTGCCAAAAGCACCATTTGCATGCATATCGTGTGGTTTTGCAGAAAACTGCGTCGGCGTCTACCAAAAGATGCAAGTGCATGCTTAAAACGCGTTTTGGCACAAATCCATGTGCGGGTGCTAAAAAGAGCAGCATCGGCATGCTTTTCACGTTGTTTGGTAGAAATCCACGTGCGCGTTCTGCCAAAAGCACCATTTGCATGCATATCGTGTGGTTTTGCAGAAAACTGCGTCCGCATCTACCAAAAGATGCGCGTGCATGCTTAAAACGCGTTTTGGCACAAATCCATGTGCGGGTGCTAAAAAGAGCAGCATCGGCATGCTTTTCACGTCGTTTGGTAGAAATACATGTGCGCGTTCTACGAAAAGCACCATTTGCATGCATATCGTGTGGTTTTGCAGAAAACTGTGTCCGCGTCTACCAAAAGATGCGTGTGCATGCTCAAAACACGTTTAGCACAAATCCATGTGCGGGTGCTAAAAAGAGCAGCATCGGCATGCTTTTCACGTCGTTTGGTAGAAATCCACGTGCGCGTTCTGCCAAAAGCACCATTTGCATGCATATCGTGTGGTTTTGCAGAAAACTGCGTCCGCGTCTACCAAAAGATGCATGTGCATGCTTAAAACGCGTTTTGGCACAAATCTATGTGCGGGTGCTAAAAAGAGCTGCATCGGCATGCTTTTCACGTCGTTTGGTAGAAATCCACGTGCGCGTTCTGCCAAAAGCACCATTTGCATGCATATCGTGTGGTTTTGCAGAAAACTGCGTCCGCGTCTACCAAAAGATGCGTGTGCATGCTTAAAACGCGTTTTGGCACAAATCCATGTGCGGGTGCTAAAAAGAGCAGCATCGGCATGCTTTTCACATCGTTTGGTAGAAATCCACGTGCGCGTTCTGCCAAAAGCACCATTTTCATGCATATCGTGTGGTTTTGCAGAAAACTGCGTCCGCGTCTACCAAAAGATGCATGTGCATGCTCAAAACGCGTTTTGGCACAAATCCATGTGCGGGTGCTAAAAAGAGCAGCATCGGCATGCTTTTGGCGTCGTTTGGTAGAAATCCACGTGCGCGTTCTGCCAAAAGCACCATTTGCATGCATATCGTGTGGTTTTGCAGAAAACTGCGTCCGCGTCTACCAAAAGATGCGTGTGCATGTTTAAAACGCGTTTTGCCACAAATCCATGTGCGGGTGCTAAAAAGAGCAGCATCGGCATGCTTTTGGCGTCGTTTGGTAGAAATCCACGTGCGCGTTCTGCCAAAAGCACCATTTGCATGCATATCGTGTGGTTTTGCAGAAAACTGCGTCCGCGTCTACCAAAAGATGCGTGTGCATGTTTAAAACGCGTTTTGGCACAAATCCATGTGCGGGTGCTAAAAAGAGCAGCATCGGCATGCTTTTCACGTCGTGTGGTAGAAATCCACGTGCGCGTTCTGCCAAAAGCACCATTTGCATGCATATCGTGTGGTTTTGCAGAAAACTGCGTCCGCGTCTACCAAAAGATGCGTGTGCATGCTTAAAACGCGTTTTGGCACAAATCCATGTGCGGGTGCTAAAAAGAGCAGCATCGGCATGCTTTTCACGTCGTTTGGTAGAAATCCACGTGCGCGTTCTGCCAAAAGCACCATTTGCATGCATATCGTGTGGTTTTGCATAAAACTGCGTCCGCGTCTACCAAAAGATGCATGTGCATGCTTAAAACGCGTTTTGGCACAAATCCATGTGCGGGTGCTAAAAAGAGCAGCATCGGCATGCTTTTCACGTTGTTTGGTAGAAATCCACGTGCGCGTTCTGCCAAAAGCACCATTTGCATGCATATCGTGTGGTTTTGCAGAAAACTGCGTCCGCATCTACCAAAAGATGCGCGTGCATGCTTAAAACGCGTTTTGGCACAAATCCATGTGCGGGTGGTAAAAAGAGCAGCATCGGCATGCTTTTCACGTCGTTTGGTAGAAATACATGTGCGCGTTCTACCAAAAGCACCATTTGCATGCATATCGTGTGGTTTTGCAGAAAACTGCGTCCGCGTCTACCAAAAGATGCGTGTGCATGCTTAACACGCGTTTTGGCACAAATCCATGGGCGGGTGCTAAAAAGAGCAGCATCGGCATGCTTTTCACGTCGTTTGGTAGAAATCCACGTGCGCGTTCTGCCAAAAGCACCATTTGCATGCATATCGTGTGGTTTTGCAGAAAACTGCGTCCGCGTCTACCAAAAGATGCGTGTGCATGCTTAACACGCGTTTTGGCACAAATCCATGTGCGGGTGCTAAAAAGAGCAGCATCGGCATGCTTTTCATGTCGTTTGGTAGAAATCCACGTGCGCGTTCTGCCAAAAGCACCATTTGCATGCATATCGTGTGGTTTTTCAGAAAACTGCGTCCGCGTCTACCAAAAGATGCATGTGCATGCTAAAAACGCGTTTTGGCACAAATCCATGTGCGGGTGCTAAAAAGAGCAGCATCGGCATGCTTTTCACGTCGTTTGGTAGAAATCCACGTGCGCGTTCTGCCAAAAGCACCATTTGCATGCATATCGTGTGGTTTTGCAAAAAACTGCGTCCGCGTCTACCAAAAGATGCGTGTGCATGCTTAAAATGCGTTTTGGCACAAATCCATGTGCGGGTGCTAAAAAGAGCAGCATCGGCAAGCTTTTCACGTCGTTTGGTAGAAATCCACGCGCGCGTTCTGCCAAAAGCACCATTTGCATGCATATCGTGTGGTTTTGCAGAAAACTGCGTCCGCGTCTACCAAAAGATGCATGTGCATGCTTAAAACGCGTTTTGGCACAAATCCATGTGCGGGTACTAAAAAGAGCAGCATCGGCATGCTTTTTACGTCGTTTGGTAGAAATCCACGTGCGCATTCTGCCAAAAGCACCATTTGCATGCATATCGTGTGGTTTTGCAGAAAACTGCGTCCGCGTCTACCAAAAGATGCATGTGCATGCTTAAAACGCGTTTTGGCACAAATCCATGTGCGGGTGCTAAAAAGAGCAGCATCGGCATGCTTTTTACGTCGTTTGGTAGAAATCCACGTGCGCGTTCTGCCAAAAGCACCATTTGCATGCATATCGTGTGGTTTTGCAGAAAACTGCGTCCGCGTCTACCAAAAGATGCGTGTGCATGCTTAACACGCGTTTTGGCACAAATCCATGTGCGGGTGCTAAAAAGAGCAGCATCGGCATGCTTTTCACGTCGTTTGGTAGAAATCCACGTGCGCGTTCTGCTAAAAGCACCATTTGCATGCATATCGTGTGGTTTTGCAGAAAACTGCGTCCGCGTCTACCAAAAGATGCGTGTGCATGCTTAACACGCGTTTTGGCACAAATCCATGTGCGGGTGCTAAAAAGAGCAGCATCGGCATGCTTTTCATGTCGTTTGGTAGAAATCCACGTGCGCGTTCTGCCAAAAGCACCATTTGCATGCATATCGTGTGGTTTTTCAGAAAACTGCGTCCGCGTCTACCAAAAGATGCATGTGCATGCTAAAAACGCGTTTTGGCACAAATCCATGTGCGGGTGCTAAAATGAGCAGCATCGGCATGCTTTTCACGTCGTTTGGTAGAAATCCACGTGCGCGTTCTGCCAAAAGCACCATTTGCATGCATATCGTGTGGTTTTGCAAAAAACTGCGTCCGCGTCTACCAAAAGATGCGTGTGCATGCTTAAAATGCGTTTTGGCACAAATCCATGTGCGGGTGCTAAAAAGAGCAGCATCGGCATGCTTTTCACGTCGTTTGGTAGAAATCCACGCGCGCGTTCTGCCAAAAGCACCATTTGCATGCATATCGTGTGGTTTTGCCGAAAACTGCGTCCGCGTCTACCAAAAGATGCATGTGCATGCTTAAAATGCGTTTTGGCACAAATCCATGTGCGGGTGCTAAAAAGAGCAGCATCGGCATGCTTTTTACGTCGTTTGGTAGAAATCCACGTGCGCATTCTGCCAAAAGCACCATTTGCATGCATATCGTGTGGTTTTGCAGAAAACTGCGTCGGCGTCTACCAAAAGATGCAAGTGCATGCTTAAAACGCGTTTTGGCACAAATCCATGTGCGGGTGCTAAAAAGAGCAGCATCGGCATGCTTTTCACGTTGTTTGGTAGAAATCCACGTGCGCGTTCTGCCAAAAGCACCATTTGCATGCATATCGTGTGGTTTTGCAGAAAACTGCGTCCGCATCTACCAAAAGATGCGCGTTCATGCTTAAAACGCGTTTTGGCACAAATCCATGTGCGGGTGCTAAAAAGAGCAGCATCGGCATGCTTTTGGCGTCGTTTGGTAGAAATCCACGTGCGCGTTCTGCCAAAAGCACCATTTGCATGCATATCGTGTGGTTTTGCAGAAAACTGCGTCCGCGTCTACCAAAAGATGCGTGTGCATGCTTAAAATGCGTTTTGGCACAAATCCATGTGCGGGTGCTAAAAAGAGCAGCATCGGCATGCTTTTTACGTCGTTTGGTAGAAATCCACGTGCGCATTCTGCCAAAAGCACCATTTGCATGCATATCGTGAGGTTTTGCAGAAAACTGCGTCCGCGTCTACCAAAAGATGCATGTGCATGCTTAAAACGCGTTTTGGCACAAATCCATGTGCGGGTGCTAAAAAGAGCAGCATCGGCATGCTTTTTACGTCGTTTGGTAGAAATCCACGTGCGCGTTCTGCCAAAAGCACCATTTGCATGCATATCGTGTGGTTTTGCAGAAAACTGCGTCGGCGTCTACCAAAAGATGCAAGTGCATGCTTAAAACGCGTTTTGGCACAAATCCATGTGCGGGTGCTAAAAAGAGCAGCATCGGCATGCTTTTCACGTTGTTTGGTAGAAATCCACGTGCGCGTTCTGCCAAAAGCACCATTTGCATGCATATCGTGTGGTTTTGCAAAAAACTGCGTCCGCGTCTACCAAAAGATGCGTGTGCATGCTTAAAATGCGTTTTGGCACAAATCCATGTGCGGGTGCTAAAAAGAGCAGCATCGGCATGCTTTTTACGTCGTTTGGTAGAAATCCACGTGCGCATTCTGCCAAAAGCACCATTTGCATGCATATCGTGTGGTTTTGCAGAAAACTGCGTCGGCGTCTACCAAAAGATGCAAGTGCATGCTTAAAACGCGTTTTGGCACAAATCCATGTGCGGGTGCTAAAAAGAGCAGCATCGGCATGCTTTTCACGTTGTTTGGTAGAAATCCACGTGCGCGTTCTGCCAAAAGCACCATTTGCATGCATATCGTGTGGTTTTGCAGAAAACTGCGTCCGCATCTACCAAAAGATGCGCGTTCATGCTTAAAACGCGTTTTGGCACAAATCCATGTGCGGGTGCTAAAAAGAGCAGCATCGGCATGCTTTTCACGTCGTTTGGTAGAAATACATGTGCGCGTTCTACCAAAAGCACCATTTGCATGCATATCGTGTGGTTTTGCAGAAAACTGTGTCCGCGTCTACCAAAAGATGCGTGTGCATGCTCAAAACACGTTTAGCACAAATCCATGTGCGGGTGCTAAAAAGAGCAGCATCGGCATGCTTTTCACGTCGTTTGGTAGAAATCCACGTGCGCGTTGTGCCAAAAGCACCATTTGCATGCATATCGTGTGGTTTTGCAGAAAACTGCGTCCGCGTCTACCAAAAGATGCACGTGCATGCTTAAAACGCGTTTTGGCACAAATCCATGTGCGGGTGCTAAAAAGAGCAGCATCGGCATGCTTTTCACGTCGTTTGGTAGAAATACATGTGCGCGTTCTACCAAAAGCACCATTTGCATGCATATCGTGTGGTTTTGCAGAAAACTGTGTCCGCGTCTACCAAAAGATGCGTGTGCATGCTTAAAACGCGTTTTGGCACAAATCCATGTGCGGGTGCTAAAAAGAGCAGCATCGGCATGCTTTTTACGTCGTTTGGTAGAAATCTACGTGCGCGTTCTGCCAAAAGCACCATTTGCATGCATATCGTGTGGTTTTGCAGAAAACTGCTTCGGCGTCTACCAAAAGATGCAAGTGCATGCTTAAAACGCGTTTTGGCACAAATCCATGTGCGGGTGCTAAAAAGAGCAGCATCGGCATGCTTTTCACGTTGTTTGGTAGAAATCCACGTGCGCGTTCTGCCAAAAGCACCATTTGCATGCATATCGTGTGGTTTTGCAGAAAACTGCGTCCGCATCTACCAAAAGATGCGCGTGCATGCTTAAAACGCGTTTTGGCACAAATCCATGTGCGGGTGCTAAAAAGAGCAGCATCGGCATGCTTTTCACGTCGTTTGGTAGAAATACATGTGCGCGTTCTACCGAAAGCACCATTTGCATGCATATCGTGTGGTTTTGCAGAAAACTGCGTCCGCGTCTACCAAAAGATGCGTGTGCATGCTTAACACGCGTTTTGGCACAAATCCATGTGCGGGTGCTAAAAAGAGCAGCATCGGCATGCTTTTCACGTCGTTTGGTAGAAATCCACGTGCGCGTTCTGCCAAAAGCACCATTTGCATGCATATCGTGTGGTTTTGCAGAAAACTGCGTCCGCGTCTACCAAAAGATGCGTGTGCATGCTTAACACGCGTTTTGGCACAAATCCATGTGCGGGTGCTAAAAAGAGCAGCATCGGCATGCTTTTCATGTCGTTTAGTAGAAATCCACGTGCGCGTTCTGCCAAAAGCACCATTTGCATGCATATCGTGTGGTTTTGCAGAAAACTGCGTCCGCGTCTACCAAAAGATGCATGTGCATGCTTAAAACGCGTTTTGGCACAAATCCATGTGCGGGTGCTAAAAAGAGCAGCATCGGCATGCTTTTCACGTCGTTTGGTAGAAATCCACGTGCGCGTTCTGCCAAAAGCACCATTTGCATGCATATCGTGTCGTTTTGCAGAAAACTGCGTCCGCGTCTAGCAAAAGATGCGTGTGCATGCTTAAAACGCGTTTTGGCACAAATCCATGTGCGGGTGCTAAAAAGAGCAGCATCGGCATGCTTTTCACGTCGTTTGGTAGAAATCTACGTGCGCATTCTGCCAAAAGCACCATTTGCATGCATATCGTGTTGTTTTGCAGAAAACTGCGTCCGCGTCTACCAAAAGATGCATGTGCATGCTTAAAACGCGTTTTGGCACAAATCCATGTGCGGGTGCTAAAAAGAGCAGCATCAGCATGCTTTTCACGTCGTTTGGTAGAAATCCACATGCGCGTTCTGCCAAAAGCACCATTTGCATGCATATCGTGTGGTTTTGCAGAAAACTGCGTCCGCGTCTACCAAAAGATGCATGTGCATGCTTATACCGCGTTTTGGCACAAATCCACGTGCGGGTGCTAAAAAGAGCAGCATCGGCATGCTTTTCACGTCGTTTGGTAGAAATCCACGTGCGCGTTCTGCGAAAAGCGCCATTTGCATGCATATCGTGTGGTTTTGCAGAAAACTGCGTCCGCGTCTACCAAAAGATGCGTGTGCATGCTTGAAACGCGTTTTGGCACAAATCCATGTGCGGGTGCTAAAAAGAGCAGCATCGGCATGCTTTTCACGTCGTTTGGTAGAAATCCACGTGCGCGTTCTGCCAAAAGCACCATTTGCATGCATATCGTGTGGTTTTGCAGAAAACTGCGTCCGCGTCTACCAAAAGATGCATGTGCATGCTTAAAACGCGTTTTGGCACAAATCCATGTGCGGGTGCTAAAAAGAGCAGCATCGGCATGCTTTTCACGTCGTTTGGTAGAAATCCACGTGCGCGTTCTGCCAAAAGCACCATTTGCATGCATATCGTGTGGTTTTGCAGAAAACTGCGTCCGCGGCTACCAAAAGATGCGTGTGCATGCTCAAAACGCGTTTTGGCACAAATCCATGTGCGGGTGCTAAAAAGAGCAGCATCGGCATGCTTTTCACGTCGTTTGGTAGAAATCCACGTGCGCGTTCTGCCAAGAGCACCATTTGCATGCATATCGTGTGGTTTTGCAGAAAACTGCGTCCGCGTCTACCAAAAGATGCATGTGCATGCTTAAAACGCGTTTTGGCACAAATCCATGTGCGGGTGCTAAAAAGAGCAGCATCGGCATGCTTTTCACGTCGTTTGGTAGAAATCCACGTGCGCGTTCTGCCAAAAGCACCATTTGCATGCATATCGTGTGGTTTTGCAGAAAACTGCGTCCGCGTCTACCAAAAGATGCATGTGCATGCTTAAAACGCGTTTTGGCACAAATCCATGTGCGGGTGCTAAAAAGAGCAGCATCGGAATGCTTTTCACGTCGTTTGGTAGAAATCCACGTGCGCGTTCTGCCAAAAGCACCCTTTGCATGCATATCGTGTGGTTTTGCAGAAAACTGCGTCCGTGTCTACCAAAAGATGCGTGTGCATGCTTAAAACGCGTTTTGGCACAAATCCATGTGCGGGTGCTAAAAAGAGGAGCATCGGCATGCTTTTCACATCGTTTGGTAGAAATCCACGTGCGCGTTCTGCCAAAAGCACCATTTTCATGCATATCGTGTGGTTTTGCAGAAAACTGCGTCCGCGTCTACCAAAAGATGCATGTGCATGCTTAAAACGCGTTTTGGCACAAATCCATGTGCGGGTGCTAAAAAGAGCAGCATCGGCATGCTTTTGGCGTCGTTTGGTAGAAATCCACGTGCGCGTTCTGCCAAAAGCACCATTTGCATGCATATCGTGTGGTTTTGCAGAAAACTGCGTCCGCGTCTACCTAAAGATGCGTGTGCATGCTTAAAACGCGTTTTGGCACAAATCCATGTGCGGGTGCTAAAAAGAGCAGCATAGGCATGCTTTTCACGTCGTTTGGTAGAAATCCACGTGCGCGTTCTGCCAAAAGCACCATTTGCATGCATATCGTGTGGTTTTTCAGAAAACTGCGTCCGCGTCTACCAAAAGATGCATGTGCATGCTAAAAACGCGTTTTGGCACAAATCCATGTGCGGGTGCTAAAAAGAGCAGCATCGGCATGCTTTTCACGTCGTTTGGTAGAAATCCACGTGCGCGTTCTGCCAAAAGCACCATTTGCATGCATATCGTGTGGTTTTGCATAAAACTGCGTCCGCGTCTACCAAAAGATGCGTGTGCATGCTTAAAACGCGTTTTGGCACAAATCCATGTGCGGGTGCTAAAAAGAGCAGCATCGGCATGCTTTTCACGTCGTTTGGTAGAAATACATGTGCGCGTTCTACCAAAAGCACCATTTGCATGCATATCGTGTGGTTTTGCAGAAAACTGCGTCCGCGTCTACCAAAAGATGCGTGTGCATGCTTAACACGCGTTTTGGCACGAATCCATGTGCGGGTGCTAAAAAGAGCAGCATCGGCATGCTTTTCACGTCGTTTGGTAGAAATCCACGTGCGCGTTCTGCCAAAAGCACCATTTGCATGCATATCGTGTGGTTTTGCAGAAAACTGCGTCCGCGTCTACCAAAAGATGCGTGTGCATGCTTAACACGCGTTTTGGCACAAATCCATGTGCGGGTGCTAAAAAGAGCAGCATCGGCATGCTTTTCATGTCGTTTGGTAAAAATCCACGTGCGCGTTCTGCCAAAAGCACCATTTGCATGCATATCGTGTGGTTTTGCAGAAAACTGCGTCCGCGTCTACCAAAAGATGCATGTGCATGCTTAAAACGCGTTTTGGCACAAATCCATGTGCCGGTGCTAAAAAGAGCAGCATCGGCATGCTTTTCACGTCGTTTGGTAGAAATCCACGTGCGCGTTCTGCCAAAAGCACCATTTGCATGCATATCGTTTGGTTTTGCAGAAAACTGCGTCCGCATCTACCAAAAGATGCGTGTGCATGCTCAAAACACATTTAGCAAAAATCCATGTGCGGGTGCTAAAAAGAGCAGCATCGGCATGCTTTTCACGTCGTTTGGTAGAAATCCACGTGCGCGTTCTGCCAAAAGCACCATTTGCATGCATATCGTGTGGTTTTGCAGAAAACTGCGTCCGTGTCTACCAAAAGATGCGTGTGCATGCTTAAAACGAGTTTTGGCACAAATCCATGTGCGGGTGCTAAAAAGAGCAGCATCGGCATGCTTTTCACATCGTTTGGTAGAAATCAACGTGCGCGTTCTGCCAAAAGCACCATTTTCATGCATATCGTGTGGTTTTGCAGAAAACTGCGTCCGCGTCTACCAAAAGATGCATGTGCATGCTTAAAACGCGTTTTGGCACAAATCCATGTGCGGGTGCTAAAAAGAGCAGCATCGGCATGCTTTTGGCGTCGTTTGGTAGAAATCCACGTGCGCGTTCTGCCAAAAGCACCATTTGCATGCATATCGTGTGGTTTTGCAGAAAACTGCGTCCGCGTCTACCAAAAGATGCGTGTGCATGCTTAAAACGCGTTTTGGCACAAATCCATGTGCGGGTGCTAAAAAGAGCAGCATCGGCATGCTTTTCACGTCGTTTGGTAGAAATCCACGTGCGCGTTCTGCCAAAAGCACCATTTGCATGCATATCGTGTGGTTTTTCAGAAAACTGTGTCCGCGTCTACCAAAAGATGCATGTGCATGCTAAAAACGCGTTTTGGCACAAATCCATGTGCGGGTGCTAAAAAGAGCAGCATCGGCATGCTTTTCACGTCGTTTGGTAGAAATCCACGTGCGCGTTCTGCCAAAAGCACCATTTGCATGCATATCGTGTGGTTTTGCAGAAAACTGCGTCCGCGTCTACCAAAAGATGCGTGTGCATGCTTAAAACGCGTTTTGGCACAAATCCATGTGCGGGTGCTAAAAAGAGCAGCATCGGCATGCTTTTCACGTCGTTTGGTAGAAATCCACGTGCGCGTTCTGCCAAAAGCACCATTTGCATGCATATCGTGTGGTTTTGCAGAAAACTGCGTCCGCGTCTACCAAAAGATGCATGTGCATGCTTAAAACGCGTTTTGGCACAAATCCATGTGCGGGTGCTAAAAAGAGCAGCATCGGCATGCTTTTCACGTCGTTTGGTAGAAATCCACGTGCGCGTTCTGCCAAAAGCACCATTTGCATGCATATCGTTTGGTTTTGCAGAAAACTGCGTCCGCATCTACCAAAAGATGCGTGTGCATGCTCAAAACACGTTTAGCACAAATCCATGTGCGGGTGCTAAAAAGAGCAGCATCGGCATGCTTTTCACGTCGTTTGGTAGAAATCCACGTGCGCGTTCTGCCAAAAGCACCATTTGCATGCATATCGTGTGGTTTTGCAGAAAACTGCGTCCGCGTCTACCAAAAGATGCGTGTGCATGCTTAAAACGCGTTTTGGCACAAATCCATGTGCGGGTGCTAAAAAGAGCAGCATCGGCATGCTTTTCACGTCGTTTGGTAGAAATCTACGTGCGCGTTCTGCCAAAAGCACCATTTGCATGCATATCGTGTTGTTTTGCAGAAAACTGCGTCCGCGTCTACCAAAAGATGCATGTGCATGCTTAAAACGCGTTTTGGCACAAATCCATGTGCGCGTGCTAAAAAGAGCAGCATCAGCATAACTTTTCACGTCGTTTGGTAGAAATCCACATGCGCGTTCTGCCAAAAGCACCATTTGCATGCATATCGTGTGGTTTTGCAGAAAACTGCGTCCGCGTCTACCAAAAGATGCATGTGCATGCTTATAACGCGTTTTGGCACAAATCCACGTGCGGGTGCTAAAAAGAGCAGCATCGGCATGCTTTTCACGTCGTTTGGTAGAAATCCACGTGCGCGTTCTGCGAAAAGCACCATTTGCATGCATATCGTGTGGTTTTGCAGAAAACTGCGTCCGCGTCTACCAAAAGATGCGTGTGCATGCTTAAAACGCGTTTTGGCACAAATCTATGTGCGGGTGCAAAAAACAGCAGCATCGGCATGCTTTTCACGTCGTTTGGTAGAAATCCACGTGCGCGTTCTGCCAAAAGCACCATTTGCATGCATATCGTCTGGTTTTGCAGAAAACTGCGTCCGCGTCTACCAAAAGATGCATGTGCATGCTTAAAACGCGTTTTGGCACAAATCCATGTGCGGGTGCTAAAAAGAGCAGCATCGGCATGCTTTTCACGTCGTTTGGTAGAAATCCACGTGCGCGTTCCGCCAAAAGCACCATTTGCCTGCATATCGTGTGGTTTTGCAGAAAACTGCGTCCGCGGCTACCAAAAGATGCGTGTGCATGCTCAAAACGCATTTTGGCACAAATCCATGTGCGGGTGCTAAAAAGAGCAGCATCGGCATGCTTTTCACGTCGTTTGGTAGAAATCCACGTGCGCGTTCTGCCAAAAGCACCGTTTGCATGCATATCGTGTGGTTTTGCAGAAAACTGCGTCCGAGTCTACCAAAAGATGCATGTGCATGCTTAAAACGCGTTTTGGCACAAATCCATGTGCGGGTGCTAAAAAGAGCAGCATCGGCATGCTTTTCACGTCGTTTGGTAGAAATCCACGTGCGCGTTCTGCCAAAAGCACCATTTGCATGCATATCGTGTGGTTTTGCAGAAAACTGCGTCCGCTTCTACCAAAAGATGCATGTGCATGCTTAAAACGCGTTTTGGCACAAATCCATGTGCGGGTGCTAAAAAGAGCAGCATCGGCATGCTTTTCACGTCGTTTGGTAGAAATCCACGTGCGCGTTCTGCCAAAAGCACCATTTGCATGCATATCGTGTGGTTTTGCAGAAAACTGCGTCCGTGTCTACCAAAAGATGCGTGTGCATGCTTAAAACGCGTTTTGGCACAAATCCACGTGCGGGTGCTAAAAAGAGCAGCATCGGCATGCTTTTCACATCGTTTGGTAGAAATCCACGTCCGCGTTCTGCCAAAAGCACCATTTTCATGCATATCGTGTGGTTTTGCAGAAAACTGCGTCCGCGTCTACCAAAAGATGCATGTGCATGCTTAAAACGCGTTTTGGCACAAATCCATGTGCGGGTGCTAAAAAGAGCAGCATCGGCATGCTTTTCACGTCGTTTGGTAGAAATCCACGTGCGCGTTCTGCCAAAAGCACCATTTGCATGCATATCGTGTGGTTTTGCAGAAAACTGCGTCCGCGTCTACCAAAAGATGCATGTGCATGCTTAAAACGCGTTTTGGCACAAATCCATGTGCGGGTGCTAAAAAGAGCAGCATCGGCATGCTTTTCACGTCGTTTGGTAGAAATCCACGTGCGCGTTCTGCTAAAAGCACAATTTGCATGCATATCGTGTGGTTTTGCAGAAAACTGCGTCCGTGTCTACCAAAAGATGCGTGTGCATGCTTAAAACGCGTTTTGGCACAAATCCATGTGCGGGTGCTAAAAAGAGCAGCATCGGCATGCTTTTCACATCGTTTGGTAGAAATCCACGTGCGCGTTCTGCCAAAAGCACCATTTTCATGCATATCGTGTGGTTTTGCAGAAAACTGCGTCCGCGTGTACCAAAAGATGCATGTGCATGCTTAAAACGCGTTTTGGCACAAATCCATGTGCGGGTGCTAAAAAGAGCAGCATCGGCATGCTTTTGGCGTCGTTTGGTAGAAATCCACGTGCGCGTTCTGCCAAAAGCACCATTTGCATGCATATCGTGTGGTTTTGCAGAAAACTGCGTCCGCGTCTACCAAAAGTTGCGTGTGCATGCTTAAAACGCGTTTTGGCACAAATCCATGTGCGGGTGCTAAAAAGAGCAGCATCGGCATGCTTTTCACGTCGTTTGGTAGAAATCCACGTGCGCGTTCTGCCAAAAGCACCATTTGCATGCATATCGTGTGGTTTTTCAGAAAACTGCGTCCGCGTCTACCAAAAGATGCATGTGCATGCTAAAAACGCGTTTTGGCACAAATCCATGTGCGGGTGCTAAAAAGAGCAGCATCGGCATGCTTTTCACGTCGTTTGGTAGAAATCCACGTGCGCGTTCTGCCAAAAGCACCATTTGCATGCATATCGTGTGGTTTTGCAGAAAACTGCGTCCGCGTCTACCAAAAGATGCGTGTGCATGCTTAAAACGCGTTTTGGCACAAATCCATGTGCGGGTGCTAAAAAGAGCAGCATCGGCATGCTTTTCACGTCGTTTGGTAGAAATCCACGTGCGCGTTCTGCCAAAAGCACCATTTGCATGCATATCGTGTGGTTTTGCAGAAAACTGCGTCCGCGTCTACCAAAAGATGCATGTGTATGCTTAAAACGCGTTTTGGCACAAATCCATGTGCGGGTGCTAAAAAGAGCAGCATCGGCATGCTTTTCACGTCGTTTGGTAGAAATCCACGTGCGCGTTCTGCCAAAAGCACCATTTGCATGCATATCGTGTGGTTTTGCAGAAAACTGCGTCCGTGTCTACCAAAAGATGCGTGTGCATGCTTAAAACGCGTTTTGGCACAAATCCATGTGCGGGTGCTAAAAAGAGCAGCATCGGCATGCTTTTCACATCGTTTGGTAGAAATAAACGTGCGCGTTCTGCCAAAAGCACCATTTTCATGCATATCGTGTGGTTTTGCAGAAAACTCCGTCCGCGTCTACCAAAAGATGCATGTGCATGCTTAAAACGCGTTTTGGCACAAATCCATGTGCGGGTGCTAAAAAGAGCAGCATCGGCATGCTTTTGGCGTCGTTTGGTAGAAATCCACGTGCGCGTTCTGCCAAAAGCACCATTTGCATGCACATCGTGTGGTTTTGCAGAAAACTGCGTCCGCGTCTACCAAAAGATGCGTGTGCATGCTTAAAACGCGTTTTGGCACAAATCCATGTGCGGGTGCTAAAAAGAGCAGCATCGGCATGCTTTTCACGTCGTTTGGTAGAAATCCACGTGCGCGTTCTGCCAAAAGCACCATTTGCATGCATATCGTGTGGTTTTTCAGAAAACTGCGTCCGCGTCTACCAAAAGATGCATGTGCATGCTAAAAACGCGTTTTGGCACAAATCCATGTGCGGGTGCTAAAAAGAGCAGCATCGGCATGCTTTTCACGTCGTTTGGTAGAAATCCACGTGCGCGTTCTGCCAAAAGCACCATTTGCATGCATATCGTGTGGTTTTGCAGAAAACTGCGTCCGCGTCTACCAAAAGATGCGTGTGCATGCTTAAAACGCGTTTTGGCACAAATCCATGTGCGGGTGCTAAAAAGAGCAGCATCGGCATGCTTTTCACGTCGTTTGGTAGAAATCCACGTGCGCGTTCTGCCAAAAGCACCATTTGCATGCATATCGTGTGGTTTTGCAGAAAACTGCGTCCGCGTCTACCAAAAGATGCATGTGCATGCTTAAAACGCGTTTTGGCACAAATCCATGTGCGGGTGCTAAAAAGAGCAGCATCGGCATGCTTTTTACGTCGTTTTGTAGAAATCCACGTGCGCGTTCTGCCAAAAGCACCATTTGCATGCATATCGTGTGGTTTTGCAGAAAACTGCGTCCGCGTCTACCAAAAGATGCATGTACATGCTTAACACGCGTTTTGGCACAAATCCATGTGCGGGTGCTAAAAAGAGCAGGATCGGCATGCTTTTCACGTCGTTTGATAGAAATCCACGTGCGTGTTCTGCCAAAAGCACCATTTGCATGCATATCGTGTGGTTTTGCAGAAAACTGCGTCCGCGTCTACCAAAAGACGCATGTGCATGCTTAAAACGCGTTTTGGCACAAATCCATGTGCGGGTGCTAAAAAGAGCAGCATCGGCATGCTTTTCAAGTCGTTTGGTAGAAATACACGTGCGCGTTCTGCCAAAAGCACCATTTGCATGCATATCGTGTGGTTTTGCAGAAAACTGCGTCCGCGTCTACCAAAAGATGCGTGTGCATGCTTAACACGCGTTTTGGCACAAATCCATGAGCGGGTGCTAAAAAGAGCAGCATCGGCATGCTTTTCACGTCGTTTGGTAGAAATCCACGTGCGCGTTCTGCCAAAAGCACCATTTGCATGCATATCGTGTGGTTTTGCAGAAAACTGCGTCCGCGTCTATCAAAAGATGCATGTGCATGCTTAAAACGCGTTTTGGCACAAATCCATGTGCGGGTGCTAAAAAGAGCAGCATCGGCATGCTTTTCACGTCGTTTGGTAGAAATCCACGTGCGCGTTCTGCCAAAAGCACCATTTGCATGCATATCGTTTGGTTTTGCAGAAAACTGCGTCCGCGTCTACAAAAGATGCATGTGCATGCTTAAAACGCGTTTTGGCACAAATCCATGTGCGCGTGGTAAAAAGAGCAGCATCGGCATGCTTTTCACGTCGTTTGGTAGACATCCACGTGCGCGTTCTGCCAAAAGCACCATTTGCATGCCTATCTTGTGGTTTTGCAGAAAACTGCGTCCGCGTCTACCAAAACATGCATGTGCATGCTAAAAACGCGTTTTGGCACAAATCCATGTGCGGGTGCTAAAAAGAGCAGCATCGGCATGCTTTTCACGTCGTTTGGTTGAAATCCACGTGCGCGTTCTGCCAAAAGCACCATTTGCATGCATATCGTGTGGTTTTGCAGAAAACTGCGTCCGCGTCTACCAAAAGATGCGTGTGCATGCTTAAAACGCGTTTTGGCACAAATCCATGTGCGGGTGCTAAAAAGAGCAGCATCGGCATGCTTTTCACGTCGTTTGGTAGAAATCCACGTGCGCGTTCTGCCAAAAGCACCATTTGCATGCATATCGTGTGGTTTTGCAGAAAAGTGCGTCCGCGTCTACCAAAAGATGCATGTGCATGCTTAAAACGCGTTTTGGCAAAAATCCATGTGCTGGTGCTAAAAAGAGCAGCATCGGCATGCTTTTCACGTCGTTTGGTAGAAATCCACGTGCGCGTTCTGCCAAAAGCACCATTTGCATGCATATCGTGTGGTTTTTCAGAAAAGTGCGTCCGCGTCTACAAAAGATGCATCTGGAAGCTTAAAACGCGTTTTGGCACAAATCCATGTGCGGGTGCTAAAAAGAGCAGCATCGGCATGCTTTTCACGTCGTTTGGTAGAAATCCACGTGCGCGTTCTGCCAAAAGCACCATTTGCATGCATATCGTGTGGTTTTGCAGAAAGCTGCGTCCGCGTCTACCAAAAGATGCATGTGCATGCTTAAAACGCGTTTTGGCACAAATCCATGTGCGGGTGCTAAAAAGAGCAGCATCGGCATGCTTTTTACGTCGTTTGGTAGAAATCCACGTGCGCGTTCTGCCAAAAGCACCATTTGCAGGCATATCGTGTGGTTTTGCAGAAAAACTGCGTCCGCGTCTACCAAAAGATGCATGTACATGCTTAACACGCGTTTTGGCACAAATGCATGTGCGGGTGCTAAAAAGAGCAGGATCGGCATGCTTTTCACGTCGTTTGATAGAAATACACGTGCGCGTTCTGCAAAAGCACCATTTGCATGCATATCGTGTGGTTTTGCAGAAAACTGCGTCCGCGTCTACCAAAAGAGGCATCTGCATGCTTAAAACGCGCTTTGGCACAAATCCATGTGCGGGTGCTAAAAAGAGCAGCATCGGCATGCTTTCACGTCGTTTGGTAGAAATCCACGTGCGCGTTCTGCCAAAAGCACCATTTCCATGCATATCGTGTGGTTTTGCAGAAAACTGCGTCCGCGTCTACCAAAAGATGGATGTGCAAGCTTAAAACGCGTTTTGGCACAAATCCATGGTGCGGGTGCTAAAAAGAGCAGCGTCGGCATGCTTTTCACGTCGTTTGGTAGAAATTCACGTGCGCATTCTGCCAAAAGCACCATTTGCATGCATATCGTGTGGTTTTTGCAGAAAACTGCGTCCGCGTCTACCAAAAGATGCATGTGCATGCTTAACACGCGTTTTTGGCACAAATCCATGTGCGGGTGCTAAAAAGAGCAGCATCGGCATGCTTTTCACGTCGTTTGGTAGAAATACACGTGCCGTTCTGCCAAAAGCACCATTTGCATGCATATCGTGTGGTTTTTGCAGAAAACTGCGTCCGCGTCTACCAAAAGATGCGTGTGCATGCTTAACACGCGTTTTGGCGCAAATCCCTGTGCTGGGTGCTAAAAAGAGCAGCATCGGCATGCTTTTCACGTCGTTTGGTAGAAATCCACGTGCGCGTTCTGCCAAAAGCACCATTTGCATGCATATAGTGTGGTTTTGCAGAAAACTGCGTCCGCGTCTACCAAAAGATGCATGTGCATGCTTAAAACGCGTTTTGGCACAAATCCATGTGCGGGTGCTAAAAGAGCAGCATCGGCATGCTTTTCACGTCGTTTGGTAGAAATCGACGTGCGCGTTCTGCCAAAAGCACCATTTGGATGCATATCGTGTGGTTTTGCAGAAAACTGCGTCCGCATCTACCAAAAGATGCGCGTGCATGCTTAAAACGCGTTTTGGCACAAATCCATGTGCGGGTGCTAAAAAGAGCAGCATCGGCATGCTTTTTCACGTCGTTTGGTAGAAATACATGTGCGCGTTCTACCAAAGCACCATTTGCATGCATAATCGTGTGGTTTTGCAGAAAACTGCGTCCGCTGTCTGCCAATAGATGCGTGTGCATGCTTAACCCGCGTTTTGGCATCAAATCCATGTGCGGGTGCTAAAAAGAGCAGCATCGGCATGCTTTTCACGTCGTTTGGTAGAAATCCACGTGCGCGTTCTGCCAAAAGCACCATTTGCATGCATATCGTGTGGTTTTGCAGAAAACTGCGTCCGCGTCTACCAAAAGATGCGTGTGCATGCTTAACACGCGTTTTGGCACAAATCCATGTGCGGGTGCTAAAAAGAGCAGCATCGGGCATGCTTTTCATGTCGTTTGGTAGAAATCCACGTGCGCGTTCTGCCAAAAGCACCATTTGCATGCATATCGTGTGGTTTTGCAGAAAACTGCGTCCGCGTCTACCAAAAGATGCATGTGCATGCTTAAAACGCCTTTTGGCACAAATCCATGTGCGGGTGCTAAACAGAGCAGCATCGGCATGCTTTTCACGTCGTTTGGTAGAAATCCACGTGCGCGTTCTGCAAAAGCACCATTTGCATGCATATCGTGTAGTTTTGCAGAAAACTGCGTCCCGCGGTCTACCAAAAGATGCGTGTGCATGCTCAAACATGTTTAGCACAAGATCCATGTGCGGGTGCTAAAAAGAGCAGCATCGGCATGCTTTTCACGTCGTTTGGTAGAAATCCACGTGCGCGTTCTGCCAAAAGCACCATTTGCATGCATATCGTGTGGTTTTGCAGAAAACGGCGTCCGCGTCTACCAAAAGATGCGTGTGCATGCTTAAAACGCGTTTTGGCACAAATCCATGTGCGGGTGCTAAAAAGAGCAGCATCGGCATGCTTTTCACGTCGTTTGGTAGAAATCTACGTGCGCGTTCTGCCAAAAGCACCATTTGCATGCATATCGTGTGGTTTTGCAGAAAACTGCGTCCGCGTCTACCAAAAGATGCATGTGCATGCTTTAAAACGCGTTTTGGCACAAATCCATGTGCGGGTGCTAAAAAGAGCAGCATCAGCATGCTTTTTACGTCGTTTCGTAAAAATCCACATGCGCGTTCTGCCAAAAGCACCATTTGCATGCATATCGTGTGGTTTTGCAGAAAACTGCGTCCGCGTCTACCAAAAGATGCATGTGCATGCTTATAACGCGTTTTGGCACAGATCCACGTGCGGGTGCTAAAAAGAGCAGCATCGGCATGCTTTTCACGTCGTTTGGTAGAAATCCACGTGCGCGTTCTGCCAAAAGCACCATTTGCATGCATATCGTGTGGTTTTGCAGAAAACAGCGTCCGCGTCTACCAAAAGATGCGTGTGCATGCTCAAAACGCGTTTTGGCACAAATCCATGTGCGGGTGCTAAAAAAGAGCAGCATCGGCATGCTTTTCACGTCGTTTGGTAGAAATCCACGTGCGCGTTCTGCCAAAAGCACCATTTGCATGCATATCGTGTGGTTTTGCAGAAAACTGCGTCCGCGTCTACCAAAAGATGCATGTGCGTGCTTAAAACGCGTTTTAGCACAAATCCATGTGCGGGTGCTAAAAAGAGCAGCATCGGCATGCTTTTCACGTCGTTTGGTAGAAATCCACGTGCGCGTTCTGCCAAAAGCACCATTTGCATGCATATCGTGTGGTTTTGCAGAAAACTGCGTCCGCGTCTACCAAAAGATGCATCTGCATGCTTAAAACGCCTTTTGGCACAAATCCATGTGCGGGTGCTAAAAAGAGCAGCATCGGCATGCTTTTCACGTCGTTTGGTAGAAATCCACGTGCGCGTTCTGCCAAAAGCACCATTTGCATGCATATCGTGTGGTTTTGCAGAAAACTGCGTCCGTGTCTACCAAAAGATGCGTGTGCATGCTTAAAACGCGTTTTGGCACAAATCCATGTGCGGGTGCTAAAAAGAGCAGCATCGGCATGCTTTTCACATCGTTTGGTAGAAATCCACGTGCGCGTTCTGCAAAAGCACCATTTTCATGCATATCGTGTGGTTTTGCAGAAAACAGCGTCCGCGTCTACCAAAAGATGCATGTGCATGCTTAAAACGCGTTTTGGCACAAATCCATGTGCGGGTGCTAAAAAGAGCAGCATCGGCATGCTTTTCGCGTCGTTTGGTAGAAATCCACGCGCGCGTTCTGCCAAAAGCACCATTTGCATGCATATCGTGTGTTTTGCAGAAAAACTGCGTCCGCGTCTACCAAAAGATGCGTGTGCATGCTTAAAACGCGTTTTGGCACAAATCCATGTGCGGGTGCTAAAGAGAGCAGCATCGGCATGCTTTTCACGTCGTTTGGTAGAAATCCACGTGCGCGTTCTGCCAAAAGCACCATTTGCATGCATATCGTGTGGTTTTCAGAAAACTGCGTCCGCGTCTACCAAAAGATGCATGTGCATGCTTAAAACGCGTTTTGGCACAAATCCATGTGCGGGTGCTAAAAAGAGCAGCATCGGCATGCTTTTCACGTCGTTTGGTAGAAATCCACGTGCGCGTTCTGCCAAAAGCACCATTTGCATGTATATCGTGTCGTTTTGCAGAAAACTGCGTCCGCGTCTACCAAAAGATGCATGTGCATGTTAAAACGCGTTTTGGCACAAATCCATGTGCGGGTGCTAAAAAGAGCAGCATCGGCATGCTTTTCACGTCGTTTGGTAGAAATCCACGTGCGCGTTCTGCCAAAAGCACCATTTGCATGCATATTGTGTGGTTTTGCAGAAAACTGCGTCCGCGTCTACCAAAAGATGCATGTGCATGCTTAAAACGCGTTTTGGCACAAATCCATGTGCGGGTGCTAAAAAGAGCAGCATCGGCATGCTTTTCACGTCGTTTGGTAGAAATCCACGTGCGCGTTCTGCCAAAAGCACCATTTGCATGCATATCGTGTGGTTTTGCAGAAAACTGCGTCCGCGTCTACCAAAAGATGCATCTGCATGCTTAAAACGCCTTTTGGCACAAATCCATGTGCGGGTGCTAAAAAGAGCAGCATCGCATGCTTTTCACGTCGTTTGGTAAAAATCCACGTGCGCGTTCTGCCAAAAGCACCATTTGCATGCATATCGTGTGGTTTTGCAGAAAACTGCGTCCGTGTCTACCAAAAGATGCGTGTGCATGCTTAAAACGCGTTTTGGCACAATCCATGTGCGGTGCTAAAAAGAGCAGCATCGGCATGCTTTTCACATCGTTTGGTAGAAATCCACGTGCGCGTTCTGCCAAAAGCACCATTTTCATGCATATCGTGTGGTTTTGCAGAAAACAGCGTCCGCGTCTACCAAAGATGCATGTGCATGCTTAAAACGCGTTTTGGCACAAATCCATGTGCGGGTGCTAAAAGAGCAGCATCGGCATGCTTTTCGCGTCGTTTGGTAGAAATCCACGCGCGCGTTCTGCCAAAAGCACCATTTGCATGCATATCGTGTGGTTTTGCAGAAAACTGCGTCCGCGTCTACCAAAGATGCGTGTGCATGCTTAAAACGCGTTTTGGCACAAATCCATGTGCGGGTGCTAAAGAGAGCAGCATCGCATGCTTTGTCACGTCGTTTGGTAGAAATCCACGGTGCGCGTTCTGCCAAAAGCACCATTTGCATGCATATCGTGTGGTTTTTCAGAAAACTGCGTCCGCGTCTACCAAAAGATGCATGTGCATGCTTAAAACGCGTTTTGGCACAAATCCATGTGCGGGTGCTAAAAAGAGCAGCATCGGCATGCTTTTCACGTCGTTTGGTAGAAATCCACGTGCGCGTTCTGCCAAAAGCACCATTTGCATGTATATCGTGTCGTTTTGCAGAAAACTGCGTCCGCGTCTACCAAAAGATGCATGTGCATGTTTAAAACGCGTTTTGGCACAAATCCATGTGCGGGTGCTAAAAAGCGCAGCATCGGCATGCTTTTCACGTCGTTTGGTAGAAATCCACGTGCGCGTTCTGCCAAAAGCACCATTTGCATGCATATTGTGTGGTTTTGCAGAAAACTGCGTCCGCGTCTACCAAAAGATGCATGTGCATGCTTAAAACGCGTTTTGGCACAAATCCATGTGCGGGTGCTAAAAAGAGCAGCATCGGCATGCTTTTCACGTCGTTTGGTAGAAATCCACGTGCGCCTTCTGCCAAAAGCACCATTTGCATGCATATCGCGTGGTTTTGCAGAAAACTGCGTCCGTGTCTACCAAAAGATGCGTGTGCATGCTTAAAACGCGTTTTGGCAACAAATCCATGTGCGGGTGCTAAAAAGAGCAGCATCGGCATTGCTTTTCACGTCGTTTGGTAGAAATCCACGTGCGCGTTCTGCCAAAAGCACCATTTGCATGCATATCGTGTGGTTTTGCAGAAAACTGCGTCCGCGTCTACCAAAAGATGCGTGTGCATGCTTAAAACGCGTTTTGGCACAAGTCCATGTGCGGGTGCTAAAAAGAGCAGCATCGGCATGCTTTTCATGTCGTTTGGTAGAAATGCACGTGCGCGTTCTGGCCAAAAGCACCATTTGCATGCATATTGTGTGGTTTTGCAGAAAACTGCGTCGGGCGTCTACCAAAAGATGCATGTTCATGCTTAAAACGCGTTTTGGCACAAATCCATGTGCGGGTGCTAAAAAGAGCAGCATCGGCCATGCTTTTCACGTCGTTTGGTAGAAATCCACGTGCGCGTTCTGCGAAAAGCACCATTTGCATGCATATCGTGTGGTTTTGCAGAAAACTGCGTCCGCGTCTACCAAAAGATGCATGTGCATGCTTAAAACGCGTTTTGGCACAAATCCATGTGCGGGTGCTAAAAAGAGCAGCATCGGCATGCTTTTTCACGTCGTTTGGTAGAAATCCACGGGCGCGTTCTGCCAAAAGCACCATTTGCATGCATATCGTGTGGTTTTGCAGAAAACTGCGTCCGCGTCTACCAAAAGATGCATGTGCATGCTTAAAACGCGTTTTGGCACAAATCCGTGTGCGCGTGCTAAAAAGAGCAGCATCGGCACTTTTCACGTCGTTTGGTAGAAATCCACGTGCGCGTTATGCCAAAAGCACCAATTGCATGCATATCGTGTGGTTTTGCAGAAAACTGCGTCCGCGTCTACCAAAAGATGCCTGTGCATGCTTAAAACGCGTTTTGGCACAAATCCATGTGCGGGTGCTAAAAAGAGCAGCAACGGCATGCTTTTCACGTCGTTTGGTAGAAATCCACGTGCGCGTTCTGCCAAAAGCACCATTTGCATGCATATCGTGTGGTTTTGCAAAAAACTGCGTCCGTGTCTACCAAAAGATGCGTGTGCATGCTTAAAACGCGTTTTGGCACAAATCCATGTGCGGGTGCTAAAAAGAGCAGCATCAGCCTGCTTTTCACGTCGTTTGGTAGAAATCCACGTGCGCGTTCTGCCAAAAGCACCATTTGCATGCATATCGTGTGGTTTTGCAGAATACTGCGTCCGCGTCTACCAAAAGATGCATGTGCATGCTTAAAACGCGTTTTGGCACAAATCCATGTGCGGGGTGCTAAAAAGAGCAGCATCGGCATGCTTTTCACGTCGTTTCGTAGAAATCCACGTGCGCGTTCTGCCAAAAGCACCATTTCCATCCATATCGTGTTGTTTTGCAGAAAACTGCGTCTGCGTCTACCAAAAGATGCATGTGCATGCTTAAAACGCGTTTTGGCACAAATCCATGTGCGGGTGCTAAAAAGAGCAGCATCGGCATGCTTTTCACGTCGTTTGGTAGAAATCCACGTGCGCGTTCTGCCAAAAGCACCATTTGCATGCATATCGTGTGGTTTAGCAGAAAACTGCGTCCGCGTCTACCAAAAGATGCGTGTGCATGCTTAAAACGCGTTTTGGCACAAATCCATGTGCGGGTGCTAAAAAGAGCAGCATCGGCATGCTTTTCACGTCGTTTGGTAGAAATCCACGTGCGCGTTCTGCCAAAAGCACCATTTGCTTACATATCGTGTGGTTTTGCAGAAAACTGCGTCCGCGTCTACCAAAAGATGCATGTGCATGCTTAAAACGCGTTTTGGCACAAATCCATGTGCGGGTGCTAAAAAGAGCAGCATCGGCATGCTTTTCACGTCGTTTGGTAGAAATCCACGTGCGCGTTCTGCAAAAAGCACCATTTGCCATGCATATCGTGTGGTTTTGCAGAAAACTGCGTCCGCGTCTACCAAAAGATGCATGTGCATGCTTAAAACGCGTTTTGGCACAAATCCATGTGCGG
>NW_027460682.1:0-42624 GCF_050947875.1 Dermacentor variabilis | reverse complement strand
CATTTGCATGCATATCGTGTGGTTTTGCAGAAAACAACGTCCGTGTCTACCAAAAGATGCATGTGCATGCTTAAAACGCGTTTTGGCACAAATCCATGTGCGGGTGCTAAAAAGAGCAGCATTGGCATGCTTATCAGGTCGTTTGGTAGAAATGCACGCGCGCGTTCTGCCAAAAGCGCCATTTGCATGCATATCGTGTGGTTTTGCAGAAAACAACGTCCGCGTCTACCAAAAGATGCATGTGCATGCTTAAAACGCGTTTTGGCACAAATCCATGTGCGGGGTGCTAAAAAGAGCAGCTTCGGCATGCTTTTCACGTCGTTTGGTAGAAATCCACGCGCGTTCTGCCAAAAGCACCATTGCATGCATATCGTGTGGTTTTGCAGAAAACAACGTCCGCGTCTACCAAAAGATGCATGTGCATGCTTAAAACGTGTTTTGGCACAAATCCATGTGCGGGTGCTAAAAAGAGCAGCATCGGCATGCTTTTCACGTCGTTTGGTAGAAATCCACGTGCGCGTTCTGCCAAAAGCACCATTTGCATGCATATCGTGTGGTTTTGCAGAAAACAGCGTCGCGTCTACCAAAAGATGCATGTGCATGCTTAAAACGTGTTTTGGCACAAATCCATGTGCGGGTGCTAAAAAGAGCAGCATCGGCATGCTTTTCACGTCGTTTGGTAGAAATCCACGTGCGCGTTCTGCCAAAAGCACCATTTGCATGCATATCGTGTGGTTTTGCAGAAAACAACGTCCGCGTCTACCAAAAGATGCATGTGCATGCTTAAAACGCCTTTTGGCACAAATCCATGTGCGGGTGCTAAAAAGAGCAGCATCGGCATGCTTTTCACGTCGTTTGGTAGAAATCCACGCGCGCGTTCTGCCAAAAGCACCATTTGCATGCATATCGTGTGGTTTTGCAGAAAACAACGTCCGCGTCTACCAAAAGATGCATGTGCTTGCTTAAAACGCGTTTTGGCACAAATCCATGTGCGGGTGCTCAAAAGAGCAGCATCGGCATGCTTTTCCACGTCGTTTGGTAGAAATCCACATGAGTGTTCTGCCAAAAGCACCATTTGCATGCATATCGTGTGGTTTTGCAGAAAACAGCGTCCGCGTCTACCAAAAGATGCATGTGCACGCTTAAAACGCGTTTTGGCACAAATCCATGTGCGGGTGCTAGAAAGAGCAGCATTGGCATGCTTTTCACGTCGTTTGTAGAAATACACGTGCGCGTTCTGCCAAAAGCACCATTTGCATGCATATCGTGTGGTTTTGCAGAAACAGCGTCCGCGTCTACCAAAAGATGCATGTGCATGCTTAAAACGCGTTTTGGCAAAAATCCATGTGCGGGTGCTAAAAAGAGCAGCATTGGCATGCTTTTCACGTCGTTTGGTAGAAATCCACGTGCGCGTTCTCCCAAAAGCACCGTTTGCATGCATATCGTGTGGTTTGCAGAAAACAACGTCCGCGTCTACCAAATATGCATGCGCATACTTAAAACGCGTTTTGGCACAAATTCATGTGCGGGTGCTAAAAAGAGCAGCTTCGGCATGCTTTTCAGGTCGTTTGGTAGAAAGCCAAGTGCACGTTCTGCCAAAAGCACCTTTTGCATGCATATCGTGTGGTTTTGCAGAAAACAGCGTCCGCGTCTGCCAAAATGTGCATGCGCATGCTTAAAACGCGTTTTGGCACAAATTCATGTGCGGGTGCTAAAAAGAGCAGCATCGGCATGCTTTCACGCCGTTTGGTAGAAATCCAAGTGCGCGTTCTGCCAAAAGCACCATTTGCATGCATATCGTGTGGTTTTGCAGAAAACAACGTCCGCGTCTACCAAAAGATGCATGTGCATGCTTAAAACGCGTTTTGGCACAAATCCATGTGCGGGTGCTAGAAAGAGCAGCATCGGCATGCTTTTCACGTCGTTTGGTAGAAATCCACGTGCGCGTTCTGCCATAAGCACCATTTGCATGCATATCGTGTGGGTTTGCAGAAAACAACGTCCGCGTCTGCCAAAAGATCCATGCGCATGCTTTAAAACGCGTGTTTTGGCACAAATCCATGTGTGGGTGCTGAAAAGAGCAGCATTGGCATGCTTTTCACGTCGTTTGGTAGAAATCCACGTGCGCGTTTTCCCCAAAAGCACCATTTGCATGCATATCGTGTGGTTTTGCAGAAAACAACGTCCGCGTCTACCAAAATATGCATGCGCATGCTTAAAACGCGTTTTGGCACAAATCCATGTGCGGGTGCTCAAAAGAGCACCATCGGCATGCTTTTCACGTCGTTTGGTAGAAATCCACGTGCGCGTTCTGCCAAAAGCACCATTTGCATGCATATCGTGTGGTTTTGCAGAAAACAGCGTCCGCGTCTACCAAAAGATGCATGTGCATTCTTAAAACGCGTTTTGGCACAAATCCATGTGCGGGTGCTAAAAAGAGCAGCATTGGCATGCTTTTCACGTCGTTGGTAGAAATCCACGTGCGCGTTCGGCCATAAGCGACATTTGCATGCATATCGTGTGGTTTTGCAGAAAACAACGTCCGTGTCTACCAAAAGATGCATGCGCATGCGTAAAACGCGTTTTGGAACAAATCCATGTGCGGGTGCTAAAAACAGCAGCATCGGCATGCTTTTCACGTCGTTTGGTAGAAAACCACGCGCGCGTTCTGCCAAAAGCACCATTTGCATGCATATCGTGTGGTTTTGCAGAAAACAACGTCCGCGTATACCAAAAGATGCATGTGCATGCTTAAAACGCGTTTTGGCACAAATCCATGTGCGGGTGCTAGAAAGAGCAGCATTGGCATGCTTTTCACGTCGTTTGGTAGAAATACACGTGCGCGTTCTGCAAAAGCACCATTTGCATGCATATCGTGTGGTTTTGCAGAAAACAGCGTCCGCGTCTACCAAAAGATCCATGCGCATGCTTAAAACGCGTGTTTTGGCACAAATCCATGTGCGGGTGCTAAAAAGAACAGCAAAGGCATGCTTTTCTCGTCGTTTGGTAGAAATCCACGTGCGCGTTCTCCCAAAAGCGCCATTTGCATGCATATCGTGTGGTTTTGCAGAAAACAACGTCCGTGTCTACCAAAGATGCATGTGCATGCTTAAAACGCGTTTTGGCACAAATCCATGTGCGGGTGCTAAAAAGAGCAGCATTGGCATGCTTATCAGGTCGTTTGGTAGAATGCACGCGCGCGTTCTGCCAAAAGCGCCATTTGCATGCATATCGTGTGGTTTTGCAGAAAACAACGTCGCGTCTACCAAAAGATGCATGTGCATGCTTAAAACGCGTTTTGGCACAAATCCATGTGCGGGTGCTAAAAAGAGCAGCTTCGGCATGCTTTTCACGTCGTTTGGTAGAAATCCACGCGCGTTCTGCCAAAAGCACCATTTGCATGCATATCGTGTGGTTTTGCAGAAAACAACGTCCGCGTCTACCAAAAGATGCATGTGCATGCTTAAAACGTGTTTTGGCACAAATCCATGTGCGGGTGCTAAAAGAGCAGCATCGGCATGCTTTTCACGTCGTTTGGTAGAAATCCACGTGCGCGTTCTGCCAAAAGCACCATTTGCATGCATATCGTGTGGTTTTGCAGAAAACAGCGTCCGCGTCTACCAAAAGATGCATGTGCATGCTTAAAACGTGTGTTTTGGCACAAATCCATGTGCGGGTGCTAAAAAGAGCAGCATCGGCATGCTTTTCACGTCGTTTGTAGAAATCCACGTGCGCGTTCTGCCAAAAGCACCATTTGCATGCATATCGTGTGGTTTTGCAGAAAACAACGTCCGCGTCTACCAAAATATGCATGCGCATACTTAAAACGCGTTTTGGCACAAATTCATGTGCGGGTGCTAAAAGAGCAGCTTCGGCATGCTTTTCAGGTCGTTTGGTAGAAAGCCAAGTGCACGTTCTGCCAAAAGCACCTTTTGCATGCATATCGTGTGGTTTTGCAGAAAACAGCGTCCGCGTCTGCCAAAATGTGCATGCGCATGCTTTAAAACGCGTTTTGGCACAAATTCATGTGCGGGTGCTAAAAAGAGCAGCATCGGCATGCTTTTCACGCCGTTTGGTAGAAATCCAAGTGCGCGTTCTGCCAAAAGCACCATTTGCATGCATATCGTGTGGTTTTGCAGAAAACAACGTCCGCGTCTACCAAAAGATGCATGTGCATGCTTAAACGCGTTTTGGCACAAATCCATGTGCGGGTGCTAGAAAGAGCAGCATCGGCATGCTTTTCACGTCGTTTGGTAGAAATCCACGTGCGCGTTCTGCCATAAGCACCATTTGCATGCATATCGTGTGGTTTGCAGAAAACAACGTCCGCGTCTGCCAAAAGATCCATGCGCATGCTTAAAACGCGTGTTTTGGCACAAATCCATGTGTGGGTGCTGAAAAGAGCAGCATTGGCATGCTTTTCACGTCGTTTGGTAGAAATCCACGTGCGCGTTTTCCCAAAAGCACCATTTGCATGCATATCGTGTGGTTTTGCAGAAAACAACGTCCGCGTCTACCAAAATATGCATGCGCATGCTTAAAACGCGTTTTGGCACAAATCCATGTGCGGGTGCTCAAAAGAGCACCATCGGCATGCTTTTCACGTCGTTTGGTAGAAATCCACGTGCGCGTTCTGCCAAAAGCACCATTTGCATGCATATCGTGTGGTTTTGCAGAAAACAGCGTCCGCGTCTACCAAAAGATGCATGTGCATTCTTAAAACGCGTTTAGGCACAAATCCATGTGCGGGTGCTAAAAAGAGCAGCATTGGCATGCTTTTCACGTCGTTTGGTAGAAATCCACGTGCGCGTTCGGCCATAAGCGACATTTGCATGCATATCGTGTGGTTTTGCAGAAAACAACGTCCGTGTCTACCAAAAGATGCATGCGCATGCGTAAAACGCGTTTTGGAACAAATCCATGTGCGGGTGCTAAAAACAGCAGCATCGGCATGCTTTTTCACGTCGTTTGGTAGAGAAAACCACGCGCGCGTTCTGCCAAAAGCACCATTTGCATGCATATCGTGTGGTTTTGCAGAAAACAACGTCCGCGTATACCAAAAGATGCATGTGCATGCTTAAAACGCGTTTTGGCACAAATCCATGTGCGGGTGCTAAAAAGAGCAGCATCGGCATGCTTCTCACGTCCTTTGGTAGAAATTCACGTGCGCGTTCTGCCAAAAGCACCATTTGCATGCATATCGTGTGGTTTTGCAGGAAACAACGTCCGCGTCTACCAAAAGATGCATGTGCATGCTTAAAACGCCTTTTGGGACAAATCCATGTGCGGGTGCTAAAAAGAGCAGCGTCGGCATGCTTTTCATGTCGTTTGGTAGAAATCCACGCGCGTGTTCTGCCAAAAGCACCATTTGCATGCATATCGTGTGGTTTTGCAGAAAACAACGTCCGTGTCTACCAAAAGATGCATGTGCATGCTTAAAACGCGTTTTGGCACAAATCCATGTGCGGGTGCTAAAAGAGCGGCTTCGGCATGCTTTTCACGTCGTTTGGTAGAAATCCACGCGCGCGTTCTGCCAAAAGCACCATTTGCGTGCATATCGTGTGATTTTGCAGAAAACAACGTCCGCGTCTACCAAAAGATGCATGTGCATGCTTAAAACGCGTTTTGGCACAAATCCATGTGCGGGTGCTAAAAAGAGCAGCATCGGCGTGCTTTTCACGCCGTTTGGTAGAAATCCAAGTGCGCGTTCTGCCACAAGCACCTTTTGCATGCATATCGTGTGGTTTTGCAGAAAACAACGTCCGCGTCTACCAAAAGATGCATGCGCATGCTTAAACGCGTTTTGGCACAAATCTATGTGCGGGTGCTAAAAAGAGCAGCATCGGCATCCTTTTCACGTCCTTTGGTAGAAATCCACGTGCGCGTTCTGCCAAAAGAACCATTTGCTTGCATATCGTGTGGTTTTGCAGAAAACAACGTCCGCGTCTGCCAAAAGATCCATGCGCATGCTTAAAACGCGTGTTTTGGCACAAATCCATGTGCGGGTGCTAAAAAGAGCAGCATTGGCATGCTTTCACGTCGTTTGGTAGAAATCCACGCGCGCGTTCTGCCAAAAGCACCATTTGCATGCATATCGTGTGGTTTTGCAGAAAAAAACGTCCGTGTCTACCAAAAGATGCATGTGCATGCTTAAAACGCGTTTTGGCACAAATCCATGTGCGGGTGCTAAAAAGAGCAGCATTGGCATGCTTTTCACGTCGTTTGGTAGAAATCCACGCGCGCGTTCTGCCAAAAGCACCATTTGCATGCATATCGTGTGGTTTTGCAGAAAACAACGTCCGTGTCTACCAAAACATGCATGTGCATGTTTAAAACGCGTTTTGGCGCAAATCCATGTGCGGGTGCTAAAAAGAGCGGCTTCGGCATGCTTTTCACGTCGTTTGTAGAAATCCACGCGCGCGTTCTGCCAAAAGCACCATTTGCGTGCATATCGTGTGATTCTGCAGAAAACAACGTCCGCGTCTACCAAAAGATGCATGTGCATGCTTAAAACGCGTTTTGGCACAAATCCATGTGCGGGGTGCTAAAAGAGCAGCATCGGCATGCTTTTCACGCCGTTTGGTAGAAATCCACGTGCGCGTTCTGCCAAAAGCACCATTTGCATGCATATCGTGTGGTTTTGCAGAAAACAGCGTCCGCGTCTACCAAAAGATGCATGTGCATTCTTAAAACGCGTTTTGGCACAAATCCATGTGCGGGTGCTAAAAAGAACAGCATCGGCATGCTTTTCACGTCGTTTGTAGAAATCCAACGCGCGCGTTCTGCCAAAAGCACCATTTGCATGCATATCGTGTGATTCTGCAGAAAACAACGTCGCGTCTACAAAAGATGCATGTGCATGCTTAAAACGCGTTTTGGCACAAATCCATATGCGGATGTTAAAAAGAGCAGCATCGGCATGCTTTTCACGTCGTTTGGTAGAAATCCACGCGCGCGTTCTGCCAAAAGCAGCATTTGCATGCCTATCGTGTGGTTTTGCAGAAAACTGCGTCCGCGTCTACCAAAAGATGCATGCGCATGCTTAAAGCGCGTTTTGGCACAAATCCATGTGCGGATGTTAAAAAGAGCAGCATCGGCATGCTTTTCACGTCGTTTGGTAGAAATCCACGCGCGCGTTCTGCCAAAAGCACCATTTGCATGCATATCGTGTGGTTTTGCAGAAAACTGCGTCGCGTCTACCAAAAGATGCATGTGCATGCTAAAAACGCTTTTTGGCACAAATCCATGTGCGGGTGCTAAAAAGAGCAGCATCGGCATGCTTTTCCACGTCGTTTGGTAGAAATCCACGCGCGCGTTCTGCCAAAAGCACCATTTGCATGCATATCATGTGGTTTTGCAGAAAACTGCGTCCGCGTCTACCAAAAGATGCATGAGCATGCTTAATTAACGCGTTTTGGCACAAATCCATGTGCGGGTGTTAAAAAGAGGGCAGCATCGGCATGCTTTTAACGTCGTTTGGTAGAAATCCACGTGCGCGTTCGGCCAAAAGCACCATTTGCATGCATATCGTGTGGTTTTGCAGAAAACAACGTCCGTGTCTACCAAAAGATGCATGCGCATGCGTAAAACGCGTTTCGCACAAATCCGTGTGCGGGTGCTAAAAACAGCAGCATCGGCATGCTTTTCACGTCGTTTGGTAGATATCCACGCGCGCGTTCTGCCAAAAGCACCATTTGCATGCATATCGTGTGGTTTTGCAGAAAAAAACGTCCGTGTCTACCAAAAGATGCATGTGCATGCTTAAAACGCGTTTTGGCACAAATCCATGTGCGGGTTCTAAAAAGAGCAGCTTCGGCATGCTTTTCACGTCGTTTGGTAGAAATCCACGCGCGTTCTGCCAAAAGCACCATTTGCATGCATATCGTGTGGTTTTGTAGAAAACAACGTCCGCGTATACCAAAAGATGCATGTGCATGCTTGAAACGCGTTTTGGCACAAATCCATGTGTGGGTGCTAAAAAGAGCAGCATCGGCATGCTTCTCACGTCCTTTGGTAGAAATTCACGTGCGCGTTCTGCCAAAAGCACCATTTGCATGCATATCGTGTGGTTTTGCAGAAAACAACGTCCGCGTCTACCAAAAGATGCATGTGCATGCTTAAAACGCCTTTTGGCACAAATCCATGTGCGGGTGCTAAAAAGAGCAGCATCGGCATGCTTTTCACGTCGTTTGGTAGAAATCCACGCGCGCGTTCTGCCAAAAGCACCATTTGCATGCATATCGTGTGGTTTTGCAGAAAACAACGTCCGTGTCTACCAAAAGATGCATGTGCATGCCTAAAACGCGTTTTGGCACAAATCCATGTGCGGGTGCTAAAAAGAGCGGCTTCGGCATGCTTTTCACGTCGTTTGGTAGAAATCCACGCGCGCGTTCTGCCAAAAGCACCATTTGCGTGCATATCGTGTGATTTTGCAGAAAACAACGTCCGCGTCTACCAAAAGATGCATGTGCATGCTTAAAACGCGTTTTGGCACAAATCTATGTGCGGGTGCTAAAAAGAGCAGCATCGGCATGCTTTTCACGCCGTTTGGTAGAAATCCACGCGCGCGTTCTGCCAAAAGCACCATTTGCGTGCATATCGTGTGATTTTGCAGAAAACAACGTCCGCGTCTACCAAAAGATGCATGTGCATGCTTAAAACGCGTTTTGGCACAAATCCATGTGCGGGTGCTAAAAAGAGCAGCATCGGCATGCTTTTCACGCAGTTTGGTAGAAATCCAAGTGCGCGTTCTGCCAAAAGCACCTTTTGCATGCATATCGTGTGGTTTTGCAGAAAACAACGTCCGCGTCTACCAATAGATGCATGCGCATGCTTAAAACGCGTTTTGGCACAAATCTATGTGCGGGTGCTAAAAAGAGCAGCATCGGCATGCTTTTCACGTCGTTTGGTAGAAATCCACGTGCGCGTTCTGCCAAAAGAACCATTTGCTTGCATATCGTGTGGTTTTGCAGAAAACAACGTCCGCGTCTGCGAAAAGATCCATGCGCATGCTTAAAACGCGTGTTTTGGCACAAATCCATGTGCGGGTGCTAAAAAGAGCAGCATTGGCATGCTTTTCACGTCGTTTGGTAGAAATCCACGCGCGCGTTCTGCCAAAAGCACCATTTGCATGCATATCGTGTGGTTTTGCAGAAAAAAACGTCCGTGTCTACCAAAAGATGCATGTGCATGCTTAAAACGCGTTTTGGCACAAATCCATGTGCGGGTGCTAAAAAGAGCAGCATTGGCATGCTTTTCACGTCGTTTGGTAGAAATCCACGCGCGCGTTCTGCCAAAAGCACCATTTGCATGCATATCGTGTGGTTTTGCAGAAAACAGCGTCCGTGTCTACCAAAAGATGCATGTGCATGCTTAAAACGCGTTTTGGCGCAAATCCATGTGCGGGTGCTAAAAAGAGCGGCTTCGGCATGCTTTTCACGTCGTTTGGTAGAAATCCACGCGGGCGTTCTGCCGAAAGCACCATTTGCGTGCATATCGTGCGATTTTGCAGAAAACAACGTCCGCGTCTACCAAAAGATGCATGTGCATGCTTAAAACGCGTTTTGGCACAAATTCATGTGCGGGTGCTAAAAAGAGCAGCATCGGCATGCTTTTCACGCCGTTTGGTAGAAATCCACGTGCGCGTTCTGCCAAAAGCACCATTTGCATGCATATCGTGTGGTTTTGCAGAAAACAGCGTCCGCGTCTACCAAAAGATGCATGTGCATTCTTAAAACGCGTTTTGGCACAAATCCATGTGCGGGTGCTAAAAAGAGCAGCATTGGCATGCTTTTAACGTCGTTTGGTAGAAATCCACGTGCGCGTTCGGCCAAAAGCACCATTTGCATGCATATCGTGTGGTTTTGCAGAAAACAACGTCCGTGTCTACCAAAAGATGCATGCGCATGCGTAAAACGCGTTTTGGCACAAATCCGTGTGCGGGTGCTAAAAACAGCAGCATCGGCATGCTTTTCACGTCGTTTGGTAGAAATCCACGCGCGCGTTCTGCCAAAAGCACCATTTGCATGCATATCGTGTGGTTTTGCAGAAAAAAACGTCCGTGTCTACCAAAAGATGCATGTGCATGCTTAAAACGCGTTTTGGCACAAATCCATGTGCGGGTGCTAAAAAGAGCAGCTTCGGCATGCTTTTCACGTCGTTTGGTAGAAATCCACGCGCGTTCTGCCAAAAGCACCATTTGCATGCATATCGTGTGGTTTTGCAGAAAACAACGTCCGCGTATACCAAAAGATGCATGTGCATGCTTAAAACGCGTTTTGGCACAAATCCATGTGTGGGTGCTAAAAAGAGCAGCATCGGCATGCTTCTCACGTCCTTTGGTAGAAATTCACGTGCGCGTTCTGCCAAAAGCACCATTTGCATGCATATCGTGTGGTTTTGCAGAAAACAACGTCCGCGTCTACCAAAAGATGCATGTGCATGCTTAAAACGCCTTTTGGCACAAATCCATGTGCGGGTGCTAAAAAGAGCAGCATCGGCATGCTTTTCACGTCGTTTGGTAGAAATCCACGCGCGCGTTCTGCCAAAAGCACCATTTGCATGCATATCGTGTGGTTTTGCAGAAAACAACGTCCGTGTCTACCAAAAGATGCATGTGCATGCTTAAAACGCGTTTTGGCACAAATCCATGTGCGGGTGCTAAAAAGAGCGGCTTCGGCATGCTTTTCACGTCGTTTGGTAGAAATCCACGCGCGCGTTCTGCCAAAAGCACCATTTGCGTGCATATCGTGTGATTTTGCAGAAAACAACGTCCGCGTCTACCAAAAGATGCATGTGCATGCTTAAAACGCGTTTTGGCACAAATCTATGTGCGGGTGCTAAAAAGAGCAGCATCGGCATGCTTTTCACGCCGTTTGGTAGAAATCCAAGTGCGCGTTCTGCCAAAAGCACCTTTTGCATGCATATCGTGTGGTTTTGCAGAAAACAACGTCCGCGTCTACCAAAAGATGCATGCGCATGCTTAAAACGCGTTTTGGCACAAATCTATGTGCGGGTGCTAAAAAGAGCAGCATCGGCATGCTTTTCACGTCGTTTGGTAGAAATCCACGTGCGCGTTCTGCCAAAAGAACCATTTGCTTGCATATCGTGTGGTTTTGCAGAAACAACGTCCGCGTCTGCCAAAAGATCCATGTGCATGCTTAAAACGCGTGTTTTGGCACAAATCCATGTGCGGGTGCTAAAAAGGGCAGCATTGGCATGCTTTTCACGTCGTTTGGTAGAAATCCACGTGCGCGTTCTCCAAAAAAGCACCATTTTCATGCATATCGTGTGGTTTTGCAGAAAACAACGTCCGTGTCTACCAAAAGATGCATGTGCATGCTTAAAACGCGTTTTGGCACAAATCCATGTGCGGGTGCTAAAAAGAGCAGCATTGGCATGCTTTTCACGTCGTTTGGTAGAAATCCACGTACGCGTTCTGCCAAAAGCACCATTTGCATGCATATCGTGTGGTTTTGCAGAAAACAGCGTCCGCGTCTACCAAAAGATGCATGTGCATGCTTAAAACGCGTTTTGGCACAAATCCATGTGCGGGTGCTAAAAAGAGCAGCATTGGCATGCTTTTCACGTCTTTTGGTAGAAATCCACGTGCGCGTTCTCCCAAAAGCACCATTTGCATGCATATCGTGTGGTTTTGCAGAAAACAACGTCCGCGTCTGCCAAAATATGCATGCGCATGCTTAAAACGCGTTTTGGCACAAATCCATGTGCGGGTGCTTAAAAGAGCAGCATCGGCATGCTTTTCACGCCGTTTGGTAGAAATCCAAGTGCGCGTTCTGCCAAAAGCACCATTTGCATGCATATCGTGTGGTTTTGCAGAAAACAACGTCCGCGTCTACCGAAAGATGCATGTGCATGCTTAAAACGCGTTTTGGCACAAATCCATGTGCGGGTGCTAAAAATAGCAGCATCGGCATGCTTTGCACGTCGTTTGGTAGAAATCCACGTGCGCGTTCTGCCAAAAGCACCATTTGCATGCATATCGTGTGGTTTTGCAGAAAACAGCGTCCGCGTCTACCAAAAGATGCATGTGCATTCTTAAAACGCGTTTTGGCACAAATCCATGTGCGGGTGCTAAAAAGAGCAGCATTGGCATGCTTTTCACGACGTTTGGTAGAAATCCACGTGCGCGTTCGGCCAAAAGCACCATTTGCATGCATATCGTGTGGTTTTGCAGAAAACAACGTCCGTGTCTACCAAAAGATGCATGTGCAATCTTAAAACGCGTTTTGGCACAAATCCATGTGCAGGTGCTAAAAAGAGCAGCTTCGGCATTCTTTTCACGTCGTTTGGTAGAAATCCACGCGTGTTCTGCCAAAAGCACCATTTGCATGCATATCGTGTGGTTTTGCAGAAAACAACGTCCGCGTCTACCAAAAGATGCATGTGCATGCTTAAAACGTGTTTTGGCACATATCCATGTGCGGGTGCTAAAAAGAGCAGCATCGGCATGCTTTTCACGTCGTTTGGTAGAAATCCACGTGCGCGTTCTGCCAAAAGCACCATTTGCATGCATATCGTGTGGTTTTGCAGAAAACAACGTCCGCGTCTACCAAAAGATGCATGTGCATGCTTAAAACGCCTTTTGGCACAAATCCATGTGCGGGTGCTAAAAAGAGCAGCATCGGCATGCTTTTCACGTCGTTTGGTAGAAATCCACGTGCGCGTTCTGCCAAAAGCACCATTTGCATGCATATCGTGTGGTTTTGCAGAAAACAACGACCGTGTCTGCCAAAAGATGCATGTGCATGCTTAAAACGCGTTTTGGCACAAATCCATGTGCGAGTGCTAAAAAGAGCAGCTTCGGCATGCTTTTCACGTCGTTTGGAAGAAATCTACGCGCGCGTTCTGCCAAAAGCACCATTTGCATGCATATCGTGTGGTTTTGCAGAAAACAACGTCCGCGTCTACCAAAAGATGCATGTGCATGCTTAAAACGCGTTTTGGCCCAAATACATGTGCGGGTGCTAAAAAGAGCAGCATCGGCATGCTTTTCACGCCGTTTGGTAGAAATCCAAGTGCGCGTTCTGCCAAAAGCACCTTTTGCATGCATATCGTGTGGTTTTGCAGAAAACAACGTCCGCGTCTACCAAAAGATGCATGCGCATGCTTAAAACGCGTGCTTTGGCACAAATCCATGTGCGGGTGCTAAAAAGAGCAGCATTGGCATGCTTTTCACGTCGTTTGGTAGACATCCACGTGCGCGTTCTCCCAAAAGCACCATTTGCATGCATATCGTGTGGTTTTGCAGAAAACAACGTCCGCGTCTACCAAATTATGCATGCGCATGCTTAAAACGCGTTTTGGCACAAATCCATGTGCGGGTGCTCAAAAGAGCAGCATCGGCATGCTTTTCACGTCGTTTGGTAGAAATCCACGTGCGCGTTCTACCAAAAGCACCATTTGCATGCATATTGTGTGGTTTTGCAGAAAACAACGTCCGCGTCTGCCAAAAGATCCATGCGCATGCTTAAAACGCGTGTTTTGGCACAAATCCATGTGCGGGTGCTAAAAAGAGCAGCATTGGCATGCTTTTCACGTCGTTTGGTAGAAATCCACTTGCGCGTTTTCCCAAAAGCACCATTTGCATGCATATCGTGTGGTTTTGCAGAAAACAACGTCCGCGTCTACCAAAATATGCATGCGCATGCTTAAAACGCGTTTTGGCACAAATCCATGTGCGGGTGCTCAAAAGAGCAGCATCGGCATGCTTTTCACGTCGTTTGGTAGAAATCCACGTGCGCGTTCTGCCAAAAGCACCATTTGCATGCATATCGTGTGGTTATGCAGAAAACAGCGTCCGCGTCTACCAAAAGATGCATGTGCATTCTTAAAACGCGTTTTGGCACAAATCCATGTGCGGGTGGTAAAAAGAGCAGCATTGGCATGCTTTTCACGTCGTTTGGTAGAAATCCACGTGCGCGTTCGGCCAAAAGCACCATTTGCATGCATATCGTGTGGTTTTGCAGAAAACAACGTCCGCGTCTACCAAAAGATGCATGTGCATGCTTAAAACGCGTTTTGGCACAAATCCATGTGCGGGTACTAAAAAGAGCAGCATCGGCATGCATTTCACGCCGTTTGTAGAAATCCAAGTGCGCGTTCTGCCAAAAGCACCATTTGCATGCCTATCGTGTGGTTTTGCAGAAAACAACGTCCACGTCTACCAAAAGATGCATGCGCATGCTTAAAACGCGTTTTGGCACAAATCCATGTGCGGGTGCTAAAAAGAGCAGCAATGGCATGCTTTTCACGTCGTTTGGTAGAAATCCACGTGCGCGTTCGGCCAAAAGCACCATTTGCATGCATATCGTGTGGTTTTGCAGAAAACAACGTCCGTGTCTACCAAAAGATGCATGCGCATGCGTAAAACGCGTTTGGCACAAATCCGTGTGCGGGTGCTAAAAACAGCAGCATCGGCATGCTTTTCACGTCGTTTGGTAGAAATCCACGCGCGCGTTCTGCCAAAAGCACCATTTGCATGCATATCGTGTGGTTTTGCAGAAAAAAACGTCCGTGTCTACCAAAAGATGCATGTGCATGCTTAAAACGCGTTTTGGCACAAATCCATGTGCGGGTGCTAAAAAGAGCAGCTTCGGCATGCTTTTCACGTCGTTTGGTAGAAATCCACGCGCGTTCTGCCAAAAGCACCATTTGCATGCATATCGTGTGGTTTTGCAGAAAACAACGTCCGCGTATACCAAAAGATGCATGTGCATGCTTAAAACGCGTTTTGGCACAAATCCATGTGTGGGTGCTAAAAAGAGCAGCATCGGCATGCTTCTCACGTCCTTTGGTAGAAATTCACGTGCGCGTTCTGCCAAAAGCACCATTTGCATGCATATCGTGTGGTTTTGCAGAAAACAACGTCCGCGTCTACCAAAAGATGCATGTGCATGCTTAAAACGCCTTTTGGCACAAATCCATGTGCGGGTGCTAAAAAGAGCAGCATCGGCATGCTTTTCACGTCGTTTGGTAGAAATCCACGCGCGTTCTGCCAAAAGCACCATTTGCATGCATATCGTGTGGTTTTGCAGAAAACAACGTCCGCGTATACCAAAAGATGCATGTGCATGCTTAAAACGCGTTTTGGCACAAATCCATGTGTGGGTGCTAAAAAGAGCAGCATCGGCATGCTTCTCACGTCCTTTGGTAGAAATTCACGTGCGCGTTCTGCCAAAAGCACCATTTGCATGCATATCGTGTGGTTTTGCAGAAAACAACGTCCGCGTCTACCAAAAGATGCATGTGCATGCTTAAAACGCCTTTTGGCACAAATCCATGTGCGGGTGCTAAAAAGAGCAGCATCGGCATGCTTTTCACGTCGTTTGGTAGAAATCCACGCGCGCGTTCTGCCAAAAGCACCATTTGCATGCATATCGTGTGGTTTTGCAGAAAACAACGTCCGTGTCTACCAAAAGATGCATGTGCATGCTTAAAACGCGTTTTGGCACAAATCCATGTGCGGGTGCTAAAAAGAGCGGCTTCGGCATGCTTCTCACGTCCTTTGGTAGAAATTCACGTGCGCGTTCTGCCAAAAGCACCATTTGCATGCATATCGTGTGGTTTTGCAGAAAACAACGTCCGCGTCTACCAAAAGATGCATGTGCATGCTTAAAACGCGTTTTGGCCCAAATACATGTGCGGGTGCTAAAAAGAGCAGCATCGGCATGCTTTTCACGCCGTTTGGTAGAAATCCAAGTGCGCGTTCTGCCAAAAGCACCTTTTGCATGCATATCGTGTGGTTTTGCAGAAAACAACGTCCGCGTCTACCAAAAGATGCATGCGCATGCTTAAAACGCGTGCTTTGGCACAAATCCATGTGCGGGTGCTAAAAAGAGCAGCATTGGCATGCTTTTCACGTCGTTTGGTAGACATCCACGTGCGCGTTCTCCCAAAAGCACCATTTGCATGCATATCGTGTGGTTTTGCAGAAAACAACGTCCGCGTCTACCAAATTATGCATGCGCATGCTTAAAACGCGTTTTGGCACAAATCCATGTGCGGGTGCTCAAAAGAGCAGCATCGGCATGCTTTTCACGTCGTTTGGTAGAAATCCACGTGCGCGTTCTACCAAAAGCACCATTTGCATGCATATTGTGTGGTTTTGCAGAAAACAACGTCCGCGTCTGCCAAAAGATCCATGCGCATGCTTAAAACGCGTGTTTTGGCACAAATCCATGTGCGGGTGCTAAAAAGAGCAGCATTGGCATGCTTTTCACGTCGTTTGGTAGAAATCCACTTGCGCGTTTTCCCAAAAGCACCATTTGCATGCATATCGTGTGGTTTTGCAGAAAACAACGTCCGCGTCTACCAAAATATGCATGCGCATGCTTAAAACGCGTTTTGGCACAAATCCATGTGCGGGTGCTCAAAAGAGCAGCATCGGCATGCTTTTCACGTCGTTTGGTAGAAATCCACGTGCGCGTTCTGCCAAAAGCACCATTTGCATGCATATCGTGTGGTTATGCAGAAAACAGCGTCCGCGTCTACCAAAAGATGCATGTGCATTCTTAAAACGCGTTTTGGCACAAATCCATGTGCGGGTGGTAAAAAGAGCAGCATTGGCATGCTTTTCACGTCGTTTGGTAGAAATCCACGTGCGCGTTCGGCCAAAAGCACCATTTGCATGCATATCGTGTGGTTTTGCAGAAAACAACGTCCGCGTCTACCAAAAGATGCATGTGCATGCTTAAAACGCGTTTTGGCACAAATCCATGTGCGGGTGCTAAAAAGAGCAGCATCGGCATGCATTTCACGCCGTTTGTAGAAATCCAAGTGCGCGTTCTGCCAAAAGCACCATTTGCATGCCTATCGTGTGGTTTTGCAGAAAACAACGTCCACGTCTACCAAAAGATGCATGCGCATGCTTAAAACGCGTTTTGGCACAAATCCATGTGCGGGTGCTAAAAAGAGCAGCAATGGCATGCTTTTCACGTCGTTTGGTAGAAATCCACGTGCGCGTTCGGCCAAAAGCACCATTTGCATGCATATCGTGTGGTTTTGCAGAAAACAACGTCCGTGTCTACCAAAAGATGCATGCGCATGCGTAAAACGCGTTTGGCACAAATCCGTGTGCGGGTGCTAAAAACAGCAGCATCGGCATGCTTTTCACGTCGTTTGGTAGAAATCCACGCGCGCGTTCTGCCAAAAGCACCATTTGCATGCATATCGTGTGGTTTTGCAGAAAAAAACGTCCGTGTCTACCAAAAGATGCATGTGCATGCTTAAAACGCGTTTTGGCACAAATCCATGTGCGGGTGCTAAAAAGAGCAGCTTCGGCATGCTTTTCACGTCGTTTGGTAGAAATCCACGCGCGTTCTGCCAAAAGCACCATTTGCATGCATATCGTGTGGTTTTGCAGAAAACAACGTCCGCGTATACCAAAAGATGCATGTGCATGCTTAAAACGCGTTTTGGCACAAATCCATGTGTGGGTGCTAAAAAGAGCAGCATCGGCATGCTTCTCACGTCCTTTGGTAGAAATTCACGTGCGCGTTCTGCCAAAAGCACCATTTGCATGCATATCGTGTGGTTTTGCAGAAAACAACGTCCGCGTCTACCAAAAGATGCATGTGCATGCTTAAAACGCCTTTTGGCACAAATCCATGTGCGGGTGCTAAAAAGAGCAGCATCGGCATGCTTTTCACGTCGTTTGGTAGAAATCCACGCGCGTTCTGCCAAAAGCACCATTTGCATGCATATCGTGTGGTTTTGCAGAAAACAACGTCCGCGTATACCAAAAGATGCATGTGCATGCTTAAAACGCGTTTTGGCACAAATCCATGTGTGGGTGCTAAAAAGAGCAGCATCGGCATGCTTCTCACGTCCTTTGGTAGAAATTCACGTGCGCGTTCTGCCAAAAGCACCATTTGCATGCATATCGTGTGGTTTTGCAGAAAACAACGTCCGCGTCTACCAAAAGATGCATGTGCATGCTTAAAACGCCTTTTGGCACAAATCCATGTGCGGGTGCTAAAAAGAGCAGCATCGGCATGCTTTTCACGTCGTTTGGTAGAAATCCACGCGCGCGTTCTGCCAAAAGCACCATTTGCATGCATATCGTGTGGTTTTGCAGAAAACAACGTCCGTGTCTACCAAAAGATGCATGTGCATGCTTAAAACGCGTTTTGGCACAAATCCATGTGCGGGTGCTAAAAAGAGCGGCTTCGGCATGCTTCTCACGTCCTTTGGTAGAAATTCACGTGCGCGTTCTGCCAAAAGCACCATTTGCATGCATATCGTGTGGTTTTGCAGAAAAAAACGTCCGTGTCTACCAAAAGATGCATGTGCATGCTTAAAACGCGTTTTGGCACAAATCCATGTGCGGGTGCTAAAAAGAGCAGCTTCGGCATGCTTTTCACGTCGTTTGGTAGAAATCCACGCGCGTTCTGCCAAAAGCACCATTTGCATGCATATCGTGTGGTTTTGCAGAAAACAACGTCCGCGTATACCAAAAGATGCATGTGCATGCTTAAAACGCGTTTTGGCACAAATCCATGTGTGGGTGCTAAAAAGAGCAGCATCGGCATGCTTCTCACGTCCTTTGGTAGAAATTCACGTGCGCGTTCTGCCAAAAGCACCATTTGCATGCATATCGTGTGGTTTTGCAGAAAACAACGTCCGCGTCTACCAAAAGATGCATGTGCATGCTTAAAACGCCTTTTGGCACAAATCCATGTGCGGGTGCTAAAAAGAGCAGCATCGGCATGCTTTTCACGTCGTTTGGTAGAAATCCACGCGCGCGTTCTGCCAAAAGCACCATTTGCATGCATATCGTGTGGTTTTGCAGAAAACAACGTCCGTGTCTACCAAAAGATGCATGTGCATGCTTAAAACGCGTTTTGGCACAAATCCATGTGCGGGTGCTAAAAAGAGCGGCTTCGGCATGCTTTTCACGTCGTTTGGTAGAAATCCACGCGCGCGTTCTGCCAAAAGCCCCATTTGCGTGCATATCGTGTGATTTTGCAGAAAACAACGTCCGCGTCTACCAAAAGATGCATGTGCATGCTTAAAACGCGTTTTGGCACAAATCTATGTGCGGGTGCTAAAAAGAGCAGCATCGGCATGCTTTTCACGCCGTTTGGTAGAAATCCAAGTGCGCGTTCTGCCAAAAGCACCTTTTGCATGCATATCGTGTGGTTTTGCAGAAAACAACGTCCGCGTCTACCAAAAGATGCATGCGCATGCTTAAAACACGTTTTGGCACAAATCTATGTGCGGGTGCTAAAAAGAGCAGCATCGGCATGCTTTTCACGTCGTTTGGTAGAAATCCACGTGCGCGTTCTGCTAAAAGAACCATTTGCTTGCATATCGTGTGGTTTTGCAGAAAACAACGTCCGCGTCTGCCAAAAGATCCATGTGCATGCTTAAAACGCGTGTTTTGGCACAAATCCATGTGCGGGTGCTAAAAAGAGCAGCATTGGCATGCTTTTCACGTCGTTTGGTAGAAATCCACGTGCGCGTTCTCCAAAAAAGCGCCATTTTCACGCATATCGTGTGGTTTTGCAGAAAACAACGTCCGTGTCTACCAAAAGATGCATGTGCATGCTTAAAACGCGTTTTGGCACAAATCCATGTGCGGGTGCTAAAAAGAGCAGCATTGGCATGCTTTTCACGTCGTTTGGTAGAAATCCACGTACGCGTTCTGCCAAAAGCACCATTTGCATGCATATCGTGTGGTTTTGCAGAAAACAGCGTCCGCGTCTACCAAAAGATGCATATGCACGCTTAAAACGCGTTTTGGCACAAATCCATGTGCGGGTGCTAAAAGGAGCAGCATTGGCATGCTTTTCACGTCTTTTGGTAGAAATCCACGTGCGCGTTCTCCCAAAAGCACCATTTGCATGCATATCGTGTGGTTTTGCAGAAAACAACGTCCGCGTCTGCCAAAATATGCATGCGCATGCTTAAAACGCGCTTTGGCACGAATCCATGTGCGGGTGCTTAAAAGAGCAGCATCGGCATGCTTTTCACGCCGTTTGGTTGAAATCCAAGTGCGCGTTCTGCCAAAAGCACCATTTGCATGCATATCGTGTGGTTTTGCAGAAAACAACGTCCGCGTCTACCGAAAGATGCATGTGCATGCTTAAAACGCGTTTTGGCACAAATCCATGTGCGGGTGCTAAAAATAGCAGCATCGGCATGCTTTTCACGTCGTTTGGTAGAAATCCACGTGCGCGTTCTGCCAAAAGCACCATTTGCATGCATATCGTGTGGTTTTGCAGAAAACAGCGTCCGCGTCTACCAAAAGATGCATGTGCATTCTTAAAACGCGTTTTGGCACAAATCCATGTGCGGGTGCTAAAAAGAGCAGCATCGGCATGCTTTTCACGTCGTTTGGTAGAAATCCACGTGCGCGTTCTGCCAAAAGCACCATTTGCATGCATATCGTGTGGTTTTGCAGAAAACAACGTCCGCGTCTACCAAAAGATGCATGTGCATGCTTAAAACGCCTTTTGGCACAAATCCATGTGCGGGTGCTAAAAAGAGCAGCATCGGCATGCTTTTCACGTCGTTTGGTAGAAATCCACGTGCGCGTTCTGCCAAAAGCACCATTTGCATGCATATCGTGTGGTTTTGCAGAAAACAACGACCGTGTCTGCCAAAAGATGCATGTGCATGCTTAAAACGCGTTTTGGCACAAATCCATGTGCGAGTGCTAAAAAGAGCAGCTTCGGCATGCTTTTCACATCGTTTGGAAGAAATCTACGCGCGCGTTCTGCCAAAAGCACCATTTGCATGCATATCGTGTGGTTTTGCAGAAAACAACGTCCGCGTCTACCAAAAGATGCATGTGCATGCTTAAAACGCGTTTTGGCCCAAATACATGTGCGGGTGCTAAAAAGAGCAGCATCGGCATGCTTTTCACGCCGTTTCGTAGAAATCCAAGTGCGCGTTCTGCCAAAAGCACCTTTTGCATGCATATCGTGTGGTTTTGCAGAAAACAACGTCCGCGTCTACCAAAAGGTGCATGCGCATGCTTAAAACGCGTTTTGGCACAAATCCATGTGCGGGTGCTAAAAAGAGCAGCAAAGGCATGCTTTTCACGTCGTTTGGTAGAAATCCACGTGCGCGTTCTGCCAAAAGGACCATTTGCATGCATATCGTGTGGTTTTGCAGAAACCAACGTCTCCGTCTGCCAAAAGATCCATGCGCATGCTTAAAACGCGTGCTTTGGCACAAATCCATGTGCGGGTGCTAAAAAGAGCAGCATTGGCATGCTTTTCACGTCGTTTGGTAGACATCCACGTGCGCGTTCTCCCAAAAGCACCATTTGCATGCATATCGTGTGGTTTTGCAGAAAACAACGTCCGCGTCTACCAAATTATGCATGCGCATGCTTAAAACGCGTTTTGGCACAAATCTATGTGCGGGTGCTCAAAAGAGCAGCATCGGCATGCTTTTCATGTCGTTTGGTAGAAATCCACGTGCGCGTTCTACCAAAAGCACCATTTGCATGCATATTGTGTGGTTTTGCAGAAAACAACGTCCGCGTCTGCCAAAAGATCCATGCGCATGCTTAAAACGCGTGTTTTGGCACAAATCCATGTGCGGGTGCTAAAAAGAGCAGCATTGGCATGCTTTTCACGTCGTTTGGTAGAAATCCACTTGCGCGTTTTCCCAAAAGCACCATTTGCATGCATATCGTGTGGTTTTGCAGAAAACAACGTCCGCGTCTACCAAAATATGCATGCGCATGCTTAAAACGCGTTTTGGCACAAATCCATGTGCGGGTGCTCAAAAGAGCAGCATCGGCATGCTTTTCACGTCGTTTGGTAGAAATCCACGTGCGCGTTCTGCCAAAAGCACCATTTGCATGCATATCGTGTGGTTTTGCAGAAAACAGCGTCCGCGTCTACCAAAAGATGCATGTGCATTCTTAAAACGCGTTTTGGCACAAATCCATGTGCGGGTGCTAAAAAGAGCAGCATTGGCATGCTTTTCACGTCGTTTGGTAGAAATCCACGTGCGCGTTCGGCCAAAAGCACCATTTGCATGCATATCGTGTGGTTTTGCAGAAAACAACGTCCGCGTCTACCAAAAGATGCATGTGCATGCTTAAAACGCGTTTTGGCACAAATCCATGTGCGGGTGCTAAAAAGAGCAGCATCGGCATGCATTTCACGCCGTTTGTAGAAATCCAAGTGCGCGTTCTGCCAAAAGCACCATTTGCATGCCTATCGTGTGGTTTTGCAGAAAACAACGTCCACGTCTACCAAAAGATGCATGTGCAATCTTAAAACGCGTTTTGGCACAAATCCATGTGCAGGTGCTAAAAAGAGCAGCTTCGGCATTCTTTTCACGTCGTTTGGTAGAAATCCACGCGTGTTCTGCCAAAAGCACCATTTGCATGCATATCGTGTGGTTTTGCAGAAAACAACGTCCGCGTCTACCAAAAGATGCATGTGCATGCTTAAAACGTGTTTTGGCACAAATCTATGTGCGGGTGCTAAAAAGAGCAGCATCGGCATGCTTTTCACGTCGTTTGGTAGAAATCCACGTGCGCGTTCTGCCAAAAGCACCATTTGCATGCATATCGTGTGGTTTTGCAGAAAACAACGACCGTGTCTGCCAAAAGATGCATGTGCATGCTTAAAACGCGTTTTGGCACAAATCCATGTGCGAGTGCTAAAAAGAGCAGCTTCGGCATGCTTTTCACGTCGTTTGGAAGAAATCTACGCGCGCGTTCTGCCAAAAGCACCATTTGCATGCATATCGTGTGGTTTTGCAGAAAACAACGTCCGCGTCTACCAAAAGATGCATGTGCATGCTTAAAACGCGTTTTGGCCCAAATACATGTGCGGGTGCTAAAAAGAGCAGCATCGGCATGCTTTTCACGCCGTTTGGTAGAAATCCAAGTGCGCGTTCTGCCAAAAGCACCTTTTGCATGCATATCGTGTGGTTTTGCAGAAAACAACGTCCGCGTCTACCAAAAGATGCATGCGCATGCTTAAAACGCGTTTTGGCACAAATTCATGTGCGGGTGCTAAAAAGAGCAGCAAAGGCATGCTTTTCACGTCGTTTGGTAGAAATCCACGTGCGCGTTCTGCCAAAAGGACCATTTGCATGCATATCGTGTGGTTTTGCAGAAACCAACGTCTCCGTCTGCCAAAAGATCCATGCGCATGCTTAAAACGCGTGCTTTGGCACAAATCCATGTGCGGGTGCTAAAAAGAGCAGCATTGGCATGCATTTCACGCCGTTTGTAGAAATCCAAGTGCGCGTTCTGCCAAAAGCACCATTTGCATGCCTATCGTGTGGTTTTGCAGAAAACAACGTCCACGTCTACCAAAAGATGCATGCGCATGCTTAAAACGCGTTTTGGCACAAATCCATGTGCGGGTGCTAAAAAGAGCAGCAATGGCATGCTTTTCACGTCGTTTGGTAGAAATCCACGTGCGCGTTCTGCCAAAAGGACCATTTGCATGCATATCGTGTGGTTTTGCAGAAACCAACGTCTGCGTCTGCCAAAAGATCCATGCGCATGCTTAAAACGCGTGTTTTGGCACAAATCCATGTGCGGGTGCTAAAAAGAGCAGCATCGGCATGCATTTCACGCCGTTTGTAGAAATCCAAGTGCGCGTTCTGCCAAAAGCACCTTTTGCATGCATATCGTGTGGTTTTGCAGAAAACAACGTCCGCGTCTACCAAAAGATGCATGCGCATGCTTAAAACGCGTTTTGGCACAAATCCATGTGCGGGTGCTAAAAAGAGCAGCATCGGCATGCATTTCACGCCGTTTGTAGAAATCCAAGTGCGCGTTCTGCCAAAAGCACCTTTTGCATGCATATCGTGTGGTTTTGCAGAAAACAACGTCCGCGTCTACCAAAAGATGCATGCGCATGCTTAAAACGCGTTTTGGCACAAATCCATGTGCGGATGTTAAAAAGAGCAGCATCGGCATGCTTTTCACGTCGTTTGGTAGAAATCCACGTGCGCGTTCTGCCAAAAGCACCATTTGCATGCATATCGTGTGGTTTTGCAGAAAACAACGTCCGCGTCTACCAAAAGATGCATGTGCATGCTTAAAACGCCTTTTGGCACAAATCCATGTGCGGGTGCTAAAAAGAGCAGCATCGGCATGCTTTTCACGTCGTTTGGTAGAAATCCACGTGCGCGTTCTGCCAAAAGCACCATTTGCATGCATATCGTGTGGTTTTGCAGAAAACAACGACCGTGTCTGCCAAAAGATGCATGTGCATGCTTAAAACGCGTTTTGGCACAAATCCATGTGCGAGTGCTAAAAAGAGCAGCTTCGGCATGCTTTTCACGTCGTTTGGAAGAAATCTACGCGCGCGTTCTGCCAAAAGCACCATTTGCATGCATATCGTGTGGTTTTGCAGAAAACAACGTCCGCGTCTACCAAAAGATGCATGTGCATGCTTAAAACGCGTTTTGGCCCAAATACATGTGCGGGTGCTAAAAAGAGCAGCATCGGCATGCTTTTCACGCCGTTTGGTAGAAATCCAAGTGCGCGTTCTGCCAAAAGCACCTTTTGCATGCATATCGTGTGGTTTTGCAGAAAACAACGTCCGCGTCTACCAAAAGATGCATGCGCATGCTTAAAACGCGTTTTGGCACAAATCCATGTGCGGGTGCTAAAAAGAGCAGCAAAGGCATGCTTTTCACGTCGTTTGGTAGAAATCCACGTGCGCGTTCTGCCAAAAGGACCATTTGCATGAATATCGTGTGGTTTTGCAGAAACCAACGTATCCGTCTGCCAAAAGATCCATGCGCATGCTTAAAACGCGTGCTTTGGCACAAATACATGTGCGGGTGCTAAAAAGAGCAGAATTGGCATGCTTTTCACGTCGTTTGGTAGACATCCACGTGCGCGTTCTCCCAAAAGCACCATTTGCATGCATATCGTGTGGTTTTGCAGAAAACAACGTCCGCGTCTACCAAATTATGCATGCGCATGCTTAAAACGCGTTTTGGCACAAATCCATGTGCGGGTGCTCAAAAGAGCAGCATCGGCATGCTTTTCACGTCGTTTGGTAGAAATCCACGTGCGCGTTCTACCAAAAGCACCATTTGCATGCATATTGTGTGGTTTTGCAGAAAACAACGTCCGCGTCTGCCAAAAGATCCATGCGCATGCTTAAAACGCGTGTTTTGGCAGAAATCCATGTGCGGGTGCTAAAAAGAGCAGCATTGGCATGCTTTTCACGTCGTTTGGTAGAAATCCACTTGCGCGTTTTCCCAAAAGCACCATTTGCATGCATATCGTGTGGTTTTGCAGAAAACAACGTCCGCGTCTACCAAAATATGCATGCGCATGCTTAAAACGCGTTTTGGCACAAATCCATGTGCGGGTGCTCAAAAGAGCAGCATCGGCATGCTTTTCACGTCGTTTGGTAGAAATCCACGTGCGCGTTCTGCCAAAAGCACCATTTGCATGCATATCGTGTGGTTTTGCAGAAAACAGCGTCCGCGTCTACCAAAAGATGCATGTGCATTCTTAAAACGCGTTTTGGCACAAATCCATGTGCGGGTGCTAAAAAGAGCAGCATTGGCATGCTTTTCACGTCGTTTGGTAGAAATCCACGTGCGCGTTCGGCCAAAAGCACCATTTGCATGCATATCGTGTGGTTTTGCAGAAAACAACGTCCGCGTCTACCAAAAGATGCATGTGCATGCTTAAAACGCGTTTTGGCACAAATCCATGTGCGGGTGCTAAAAAGAGCAGCATCGGCATGCATTTCACGCCGTTTGTAGAAATCCAAGTGCGCGTTCTGCCAAAAGCACCATTTGCATGCCTATCGTGTGGTTTTGCAGAAAACAACGTCCACGTCTACCAAAAGATGCATGCGCATGCTTAAAACGCGTTTTGGCACAAATCCATGTGCGGGTGCTAAAAAGAGCAGCAATGGCATGCTTTTCACGTCGTTTGGTAGAAATCCACGTGCGCGTTCTGCCAAAAGGACCATTTGCATGCATATCGTGTGGTTTTGCAGAAACCAACGTCTGCGTCTGCCAAAAGATCCATGCGCATGCTTAAAACGCGTGTTTTGGCACAAATCCATGTGCGGGTGCTAAAAAGAGCAGCATCGGCATGCATTTCACGCCGTTTGTAGAAATCCAAGTGCGCGTTCTGCCAAAAGCACCTTTTGCATGCATATCGTGTGGTTTTGCAGAAAACAACGTCCGCGTCTACCAAAAGATGCATGCGCATGCTTAAAACGCGTTTTGGCACAAATCCATGTGCGGGTGCTAAAAAGAGCAGCATCGGCATGCATTTCACGCCGTTTGTAGAAATCCAAGTGCGCGTTCTGCCAAAAGCACCTTTTGCATGCATATCGTGTGGTTTTGCAGAAAACAACGTCCGCGTCTACCAAAAGATGCATGCGCATGCTTAAAACGCGTTTTGGCACAAATCCATGTGCGGATGTTAAAAAGAGCAGCATCGGCATGCTTTTCACGTCGTTTGGTAGAAATCCACGTGCGCGTTCTGCCAAAAGCACCATTTGCATGCATATCGTGTGGTTTTGCAGAAAACAACGTCCGCGTCTACCAAAAGATGCATGTGCATGCTTAAAACGCCTTTTGGCACAAATCCATGTGCGGGTGCTAAAAAGAGCAGCATCGGCATGCTTTTCACGTCGTTTGGTAGAAATCCACGTGCGCGTTCTGCCAAAAGCACCATTTGCATGCATATCGTGTGGTTTTGCAGAAAACAACGACCGTGTCTGCCAAAAGATGCATGTGCATGCTTAAAACGCGTTTTGGCACAAATCCATGTGCGAGTGCTAAAAAGAGCAGCTTCGGCATGCTTTTCACGTCGTTTGGAAGAAATCTACGCGCGCGTTCTGCCAAAAGCACCATTTGCATGCATATCGTGTGGTTTTGCAGAAAACAACGTCCGCGTCTACCAAAAGATGCATGTGCATGCTTAAAACGCGTTTTGGCCCAAATACATGTGCGGGTGCTAAAAAGAGCAGCATCGGCATGCTTTTCACGCCGTTTGGTAGAAATCCAAGTGCGCGTTCTGCCAAAAGCACCTTTTGCATGCATATCGTGTGGTTTTGCAGAAAACAACGTCCGCGTCTACCAAAAGATGCATGCGCATGCTTAAAACGCGTTTTGGCACAAATCCATGTGCGGGTGCTAAAAAGAGCAGCAAAGGCATGCTTTTCACGTCGTTTGGTAGAAATCCACGTGCGCGTTCTGCCAAAAGGACCATTTGCATGCATATCGTGTGGTTTTGCAGAAACCAACGTCTCCGTCTGCCAAAAGATCCATGCGCATGCTTAAAACGCGTGCTTTGGCACAAATCCATGTGCGGGTGCTAAAAAGAGCAGCATTGGCATGCTTTTCACGTCGTTTGGTAGACATCCACGTGCGCGTTCTCCCAATAGCACCATTTGCATGCATATCGTGAGGTTTTGCAGAAAACAACGTCCGCGTCTACCAAATTATGCATGCGCATGCTTAAAACGCGTTTTGGCACAAATCCATGTGCGGGTGCTCAAAAGAGCAGCATCGGCATGCTTTTCACGTCGTTTGGTAAAAATCCACGTGCGCGTTCTACCAAAAGCACCATTTGCATGCATATTGTGTGGTTTTGCAGAAAACAACGTCCGCGTCTGCCAAAAGATCCATGCGCATGCTTAAAACGCGTGTTTTGGCACAAATCCATGTGCGGGTGCTAAAAAGAGCAGCATTGGCATGCTTTTCACGTCGTTTGGTAGAAATCCACTTGCGCGTTTTCCCAAAAGCACCATTTGCATGCATATCGTGTGGTTTTGCAGAAAACAACGTCCGCGTCTACCAAAATATGCATGCGCATGCTTAAAACGCGTTTTGGCACAAATCCATGTGCGGGTGCTCAAAAGAGCAGCATCGGCATGCTTTTCACGTCGTTTGGTAGAAATCCACGTGCGCGTTCTGCCAAAAGCACCATTTGCATGCATATCGTGTGGTTTTGCAGAAAACAGCGTCCGCGTCTACCAAAAGATGCATGTGCATTCTTAAAACGCGTTTTGGCACAAATCCATGTGCGGGTGCTAAAAAGAGCAGCATTGGCATGCTTTTCACGTCGTTTGGTAGAAATCCACGTGCGCGTTCGGCCAAAAGCACCATTTGCATGCATATCGCGTGGTTTTGCAGAAAACAACGTCCGCGTCTACCAAAAGATGCATGTGCATGCTTAAAACGCGTTTTGGCACAAATCCATGTGCGGGTGCTAAAAAGAGCAGCATCGGCATGCATTTCACGCCGTTTGTAGAAATCCAAGTGCGCGTTCTGCCAAAAGCACCATTTGCATGCCTATCGTGTGGTTTTGCAGAAAACAACGTCCACGTCTACCAAAAGATGCATGCGCATGCTTAAAACGCGTCTTGGCACAAATCCATGTGCGGGTGCTAAAAAGAGCAGCAATGGCATGCTTTTCACGTCGTTTGGTAGAAATCCACGTGCGCGTTCTGCCAAAAGGACCATTTGCATGCATATCGTGTGGTTTTGCAGAAACCAACGTCTGCGTCTGCCAAAAGATCCATGCGCATGCTTAAAACGCGTGTTTTGGCACAAATCCATGTGCGGGTGCTAAAAAGAGCAGCATCGGCATGCATTTCACGCCGTTTGTAGAAATCCAAGAGCGCGTTCTGCCAAAAGCACCTTTTGCATGCATATCGTGTGGTTTTGCAGAAAACAACGTCCGCGTCTACCAAAAGATGCATGCGCATGCTTAAAACGCGTTTTGGCACAAATCCATGTGCGGGTGCTAAAAAGAACAGCATCGGCATGCATTTCACGCCGTTTGTAGAAATCCAAGTGCGCGTTCTGCCAAAAGCACCATATGCATGCATATCGTGTGGTTTTGCAGAAAACAGCGTCCGCGTCTACCAAAAGATGCATGTGCATGCTTAAAACGCGTTTTGGCACAAATCCATGTGCGGGTGCTAAAAAGAGCAGCTTCGGCATGCTTTTCAGGTCGTTTGGTAGAAATCCACGCGCGCGTTCTGCTAAAAGCACCATTTGCATGCATATCGTGTGGTTTTGCAGAAAACAACGTCCGGGTATACCAAAAGATGCATGTGAATGCTTAAAACGCGTTTTGGCACAAATCCATGTGCGGGTGCTAAAAAGAGCAGCATCGGCATTCTTTTCACGTCGTTTGGTAGAAATCGACGTGCGCGTTCTGCCAAAAGCACCATTTGCATGCATATCGTGTGGTTTTGCAGAAAACAACGTCCGCGTTTACCAAAAGATGCATGCGCATTCTTAAAACGCGTTTTGGCACAAATCCACGTGCGGGTGCTAAAAAGAGCAGCATTGGCATGCTTTTCACGTCGTTTGGTAGAAATCCACGAGCGCGTTCTGCCAAAAGCACCATTTGCATGCATATCGTGTGGTTTTGCAGAAAACAACGTCCGCGTCTACCAAAAGATGCATGTGCATGCTTAAAACGCGTTTGGCACAAATCCATGTGCGGGTGCTAAAAAGAGCAGCATTGGCATGCTTGTCACGTCGTTTGGTAGAAATCCACGTGCGCGTTCTGCCAAAAGCACCATTTGCATGCATATCGTGTGGGTTTGCAGAAAACAACGTCCGCGTCTACCAAAAGATGCATGTGCATGCTTAAAACACCTTTTGGCACAAATCCATGTGTGGTTGCTAAAAAGAGCAGCATCGGCATGCGTTTCACGCCGTTTGGTAGAAATCCAAGTGCGCGTTCTTCCAAAAGCACCTTTTGCATGCATATCGTGTGGTTTTGCAGAAAACAACGACCGTGTCTGCCAAAAGATGCATGTGCATGCTTAAAACGCGTTTTGGCACAAATCCATGTGCGAGTGCTAAAAAGAGCAGCTTCGGCATGCTTTTCACGTCGTTTGGAAGAAATCTACGCGCGCGTTCTGCCAAAAGCACCATTTGCATGCATATCGTGTGGTTTTGCAGAAAACAACGTCCGCGTCTACCAAAAGATGCATGTGCATGCTTAAAACGCGTTTTGGCCCAAATACATGTGCGGGTGCTAAAAAGAGCAGCATCGGCATGCTTTTCACGCCGTTTGGTAGAAATCCAAGTGCGCGTTCTGCCAAAAGCACCTTTTGCATGCATATCGTGTGGTTTTGCAGAAAACAACGTCCGCGTCTACCAAAAGATGCATGCGCATGCTTAAAACGCGTTTTGGCACAAATCCATGTGCGGGTGCTAAAAAGAGCAGCAAAGGCATGCTTTTCACGTCGTTTGGTAGAAATCCACGTGCGCGTTCTGCCAAAAGGACCATTTGCATGCATATCGTGTGGTTTTGCAGAAACCAACGTCTCCGTCTGCCAAAAGATCCATGCGCATGCTTAAAACGCGTGCTTTGGCACAAATCCATGTGCGGGTGCTAAAAAGAGCAGCATTGGCATGCTTTTCACGTCGTTTGGTAGACATCCACGTGCGCGTTCTCCCAATAGCACCATTTGCATGCATATCGTGAGGTTTTGCAGAAAACAACGTCCGCGTCTACCAAATTATGCATGCGCATGCTTAAAACGCGTTTTGGCACAAATCCATGTGCGGGTGCTCAAAAGAGCAGCATCGGCATGCTTTTCACGTCGTTTGGTAAAAATCCACGTGCGCGTTCTACCAAAAGCACCATTTGCATGCATATTGTGTGGTTTTGCAGAAAACAACGTCCGCGTCTGCCAAAATATGCATGCGCATGCTTAAAACGCGTTTTGGCACAAATCCATGTGCGGGTGCTCAAAAGAGCAGCATCGGCATGCATTTCACGCCGTTTGTAGAAATCCAAGTGCGCGTTCTGCCAAAAGCACCTTTTGCATGCATATCGTGTGGTTTTGCAGAAAACAACGTCCGCGTCTACCAAAAGATGCATGCGCATGCTTAAAACGCGTTTTGGCACAAATCCATGTGCGGATGTTAAAAAGAGCAGCATCGGCATGCTTTTCACGTCGTTTGGTAGAAATCCACGTGCGCGTTCTGCCAAAAGCACCATTTGCATGCATATCGTGTGGTTTTGCAGAAAACAACGTCCGCGTCTACCAAAAGATGCATGTGCATGCTTAAAACGCCTTTTGGCACAAATCCATGTGCGGGTGCTAAAAAGAGCAGCATCGGCATGCTTTTCACGTCGTTTGGTAGAAATCCACGTGCGCGTTCTGCCAAAAGCACCATTTGCATGCATATCGTGTGGTTTTGCAGAAAACAACGACCGTGTCTGCCAAAAGATGCATGTGCATGCTTAAAACGCGTTTTGGCACAAATCCATGTGCGAGTGCTAAAAAGAGCAGCTTCGGCATGCTTTTCACGTCGTTTGGAAGAAATCTACGCGCGCGTTCTGCCAAAAGCACCATTTGCATGCATATCGTGTGGTTTTGCAGAAAACAACGTCCGCGTCTACCAAAAGATGCATGTGCATGCTTAAAACGCGTTTTGGCCCAAATACATGTGCGGGTGCTAAAAAGAGCAGCATCGGCATGCTTTTCACGCCGTTTGGTAGAAATCCAAGTGCGCGGTCTGCCAAAAGCACCTTTTGCATGCATATCGTGTGGTTTTGCAGAAAACAACGTCCGCGTCTACCAAAAGATGCATGCGCATGCTTAAAACGCGTTTTGGCACAAATCCATGTGCGGGTGCTAAAAAGAGCAGCAAAGGCATGCTTTTCACGTCGTTTGGTAGAAATCCACGTGCGCGTTCTGCCAAAAGGACCATTTGCATGCATATCGTGTGGTTTTGCAGAAACCAACGTCTCCGTCTGCCAAAAGATCCATGCGCATGCTTAAAACGCGTGCTTTGGCACAAATCCATGTGCGGGTGCTAAAAAGAGCAGCATTGGCATGCTTTTCACGTCGTTTGGTAGACATCCACGTGCGCGTTCTCCCAATAGCACCATTTGCATGCATATCGTGAGGTTTTGCAGAAAACAACGTCCGCGTCTACCAAATTATGCATGCGCATGCTTAAAACGCGTTTTGGCACAAATCCATGTGCGGGTGCTCAAAAGAGCAGCATCGGCATGCTTTTCACGTCGTTTGGTAAAAATCCACGTGCGCGTTCTACCAAAAGCACCATTTGCATGCATATTGTGTGGTTTTGCAGAAAACAACGTCCGCGTCTGCCAAAAGATCCATGCGCATGCTTAAAACGCGTGTTTTGGCACAAATCCATGTGCGGGTGCTAAAAAGAGCAGCATTGGCATGCTTTTCACGTCGTTTGGTAGAAATCCACTTGCGCGTTTTCCCAAAAGCACCATTTGCATGCATATCGTGTGGTTTTGCAGAAAACAACGTCCGCGTCTACCAAAATATGCATGCGCATGCTTAAAACGCGTTTTGGCACAAATCCATGTGCGGGTGCTCAAAAGAGCAGCATCGGCATGCTTTTCACGTCGTTTGGTAGAAATCCACGTGCGCGTTCTGCCAAAAGCACCATTTGCATGCATATCGTGTGGTTTTGCAGAAAACAGCGTCCGCGTCTACCAAAAGATGCATGTGCATTCTTAAAACGCGTTTTGGCACAAATCCATGTGCGGGTGCTAAAAAGAGCAGCATTGGCATGCTTTTCACGTCGTTTGGTAGAAATCCACGTGCGCGTTCGGCCAAAAGCACCATTTGCATGCATATCGCGTGGTTTTGCAGAAAACAACGTCCACGTCTACCAAAAGATGCATGCGCATGCTTAAAACGCGTCTTGGCACAAATCCATGTGCGGGTGCTAAAAAGAGCAGCAATGGCATGCTTTTCACGTCGTTTGGTAGAAATCCACGTGCGCGTTCTGCCAAAAGGACCATTTGCATGCATATCGTGTGGTTTTGCAGAAACCAACGTCTGCGTCTGCCAAAAGATCCATGCGCATGCTTAAAACGCGTGTTTTGGCACAAATCCATGTGCGGGTGCTAAAAAGAGCAGCATCGGCATGCATTTCACGCCGTTTGTAGAAATCCAAGAGCGCGTTCTGCCAAAAGCACCTTTTGCATGCATATCGTGTGGTTTTGCAGAAAACAACGTCCGCGTCTACCAAAAGATGCATGCGCATGCTTAAAACGCGTTTTGGCACAAATCCATGTGCGGGTGCTAAAAAGAACAGCATCGGCATGCATTTCACGCCGTTTGTAGAAATCCAAGTGCGCGTTCTGGCAAAAGCACCTTTTGCATGCATATCGTGTGGTTTTGCAGAAAACAACGTCCGCGTCTACCAAAAGATGCATGCGCATGCTTAAAACGCGTTTTGGCACAAATCCATGTGCGGGTGCTAAAAAGAGCAGCATCGGCATGCTTTTCACGTCGTTTGGTAGAAATCCACGTGCGCGTTCTGCCAAAAGCACCATTTGCATGCATATCGTGTGGTTTTGCAGAAACCAACGTCTGCGCCTGCCAAAAGATCCATGCGCATGCTTAAAACGCGTGTTTTGGCACAAATCCATGTGCGGGTGCTAAAAAGAGCAGCATTGGCATGCTTTTCACGTCGTTTGGTAGAAATTCACGTGCGCGTTCTCCCAAAAGCACCATATGCATGCATATCGTGTGGTTTTGCAGAAAACAGCGTCCGCGTCTACCAAAAGATGCATGTGCATGCTTAAAACGCGTTTTGGCACAAATCCATGTGCGGGTGTTAAAAAGAGCAGCTTCGGCATGCTTTTCAGGTCGTTTGGTAGAAATCCACGCGCGCGTTCTGCTAAAAGCACCATTTGCATGCATATCGTGTGGTTTTGCAGAAAACAACGTCCGGGTATACCAAAAGATGCATGTGAATGCTTAAAACGCGTTTTGGCACAAATCCATGTGCGGGTGCTAAAAAGAGCAGCATCGGCATTCTTTTCACGTCGTTTGGTAGAAATCGACGTGCGCGTTCTGCCAAAAGCACCATTTGCATGCATAGCGTGTGGTTTTGCAGAAAACAACGTCCGCGTTTACCAAAAGATGCATGCGCATTCTTAAAACGCGTTTTGGCACAAATCCACGTGCGGGTGCTAAAAAGAGCAGCATTGGCATGCTTTTCACGTCGTTTGGTAGAAATCCACGAGCGCGTTCTGCCAAAAGCACCATTTGCATGCATATCGTGTGGTTTTGCAGAAAACAACGTCCGCGTCTACCAAAAGATGCATGTGCATGCTTAAAACGCGTTTGGCACAAATCCATGTGCGGGTGCTAAAAAGAGCAGCATTGGCATGCTTGTCACGTCGTTTGGTAGAAATCCACGTGCGCGTTCTGCCAAAAGCACCATTTGCATGCATATCGTGTGGGTTTGCAGAAAACAACGTCCGCGTCTACCAAAAGATGCATGTGCATGCTTAAAACACCTTTTGGCACAAATCCATGTGTGGTTGCTAAAAAGAGCAGCATCGGCATGCGTTTCACGCCGTTTGGTAGAAATCCAAGTGCGCGTTCTTCCAAAAGCACCTTTTGCATGCATATCGTGTGGTTTTGCAGAAAAAAACGTCCGCGTCTACCAAAAGATGCATGCGCATGCTTAAAACGCGTTTTGGCACAAATCCATGTGCGGGTGCTAAAAAGAGCAGCATCGGCATGCTTTTCACGTCGTTTGGTAGAAATCCACGTGCGCGTTCTGCCAAAAGCACCATTTGCAAGCATATCGTGTGGTTTTGCAGAAAACAACGTCCGCGTCTACCAAAATACGCATGCGCATGCTTAAAACGCGTTTTGGCACAAATCCATGTGCGGGTGCTCAAAAGAGCAGCGTCGGCATGCTTTTCACGTCGTTTGGTAGAAATCCACGTGCGCGTTCTGCCAAAAGCACCATTTGCATGCATATCGTGTGGTTTTGCAGAAAACAGCGTCCGCGTCTACCAAAAGATGCATGTGCATGGTTAAAACGCGTTTTGGCACAAATCCATGTGCGGGTGCTAAAAAGAGCAGCATTGGCATGCTTTTCACGTCGTTTGGTAGAAATCCACGTGCACGTTCTGCCAAAAGCACCATTTGCATGCATATCGTGTGGTTTTGCAGAAAACAGCGTCCGCGTCCACCAAAAGATGCATGTGCATGCTTAAAACGCGTTTTGGCACAAATCCATGCGCGGGTGCTAAAAAGAGCAGCATTGGCATGCTTTTCACGTCGTTTGGTAGAAATCCACGTGCGCGTTCTGCCAAATGCACCATTTGCATGCATATCGTGTGGTTTTGCAGAAAACAACGTCCGCGTCTACCAAAATATGCATGCGCATGCTTAAAACGCGTTTTGGCACAAATCCATGTGCGGGTGCTCAAAAGAGCAGCATCGGCATGCTTTTCACGTCGTTTGGTAGAAATCCACGTGCGCGTTCTGCCAAAAGCACCATTTGCATGCATATCGTGTGGTTTTGCAGAAAACAACGTCCGCGTCTGCCAAAAGATCCATGCGCATGCTTAAAACGCGTGTTTTGGCACAAATCCATGTGCGGGTGCTAAAAAGAGCAGCATCGGCATGCATTTCACGCCGTTTGTAGAAATCCAAGAGCGCGTTCTGCCAAAAGCACCTTTTGCATGCATATCGTGTGGTTTTGCAGAAAACAACGTCCGCGTCTACCAAAAGATGCATGCGCATGCTTAAAACGCGTTTTGGCACAAATCCATGTGCGGGTGCTAAAAAGAACAGCATCGGCATGCATTTCACGCCGTTTGTAGAAATCCAAGTGCGCGTTCTGCCAAAAGCACCTTTTGCATGCATATCGTGTGGTTTTGCAGAAAACAACGTCCGCGTCTACCAAAAGATGCATGCGCATGCTTAAAACGCGTTTTGGCACAAATCCATGTGCGGGTGCTAAAAAGAGCAGCATCGGCATGCTTTTCACGTCGTTTGGTAGAAATCCACGTGCGCGTTCTGCCAAAAGCACCATTTGCATGCATATCGTGTGGTTTTGCAGAAACCAACGTCTGCGCCTGCCAAAAGATCCATGCGCATGCTTAAAACGCGTGTTTTGGCACAAATCCATGTGCGGGTGCTAAAAAGAGCAGCATTGGCATGCTTTTCACGTCGTTTGGTAGAAATTCACGTGCGCGTTCTCCCAAAAGCACCATATGCATGCATATCGTGTGGTTTTGCAGAAAACAGCGTCCGCGTCTACCAAAAGATGCATGTGCATGCTTAAAACGCGTTTTGGCACAAATCCATGTGCGGGTGTTAAAAAGAGCAGCTTCGGCATGCTTTTCAGGTCGTTTGGTAGAAATCCACGCGCGCGTTCTGCTAAAAGCACCATTTGCATGCATATCGTGTGGTTTTGCAGAAAACAACGTCCGGGTATACCAAAAGATGCATGTGAATGCTTAAAACGCGTTTTGGCACAAATCCATGTGCGGGTGCTAAAAAGAGCAGCATCGGCATTCTTTTCACGTCGTTTGGTAGAAATCGACGTGCGCGTTCTGCCAAAAGCACCATTTGCATGCATATCGTGTGGTTTTGCAGAAAACAACGTCCGCGTTTACCAAAAGATGCATGCGCATTCTTAAAACGCGTTTTGGCACAAATCCACGTGCGGGTGCTAAAAAGAGCAGCATTGGCATGCTTTTCACGTCGTTTGGTAGAAATCCACGAGCGCGTTCTGCCAAAAGCACCATTTGCATGCATATCGTGTGGTTTTGCAGAAAACAACGTCCGCGTCTACCAAAAGATGCATGTGCATGCTTAAAACGCGTTTGGCACAAATCCATGTGCGGGTGCTAAAAAGAGCAGCATTGGCATGCTTGTCACGTCGTTTGGTAGAAATCCACGTGCGCGTTCTGCCAAAAGCACCATTTGCATGCATATCGTGTGGGTTTGCAGAAAACAACGTCCGCGTCTACCAAAAGATGCATGTGCATGCTTAAAACACCTTTTGGCACAAATCCATGTGTGGTTGCTAAAAAGAGCAGCATCGGCATGCGTTTCACGCCGTTTGGTAGAAATCCAAGTGCGCGTTCTTCCAAAAGCACCTTTTGCATGCATATCGTGTGGTTTTGCAGAAAAAAACGTCCGCGTCTACCAAAAGATGCATGCGCATGCTTAAAACGCGTTTTGGCACAAATCCATGTGCGGGTGCTAAAAAGAGCAGCATCGGCATGCTTTTCACGTCGTTTGGTAGAAATCCACGTGCGCGTTCTGCCAAAAGCACCATTTGCAAGCATATCGTGTGGTTTTGCAGAAAACAACGTCCGCGTCTACCAAAATACGCATGCGCATGCTTAAAACGCGTTTTGGCACAAATCCATGTGCGGGTGCTCAAAAGAGCAGCGTCGGCATGCTTTTCACGTCGTTTGGTAGAAATCCACGTGCGCGTTCTGCCAAAAGCAACATTTGCATGCATATCGTGTGGTTTTGCAGAAAACAGCGTCCGCGTCTACCAAAAGATGCATGTGCATGGTTAAAACGCGTTTTGGCACAAATCCATGTGCGGGTGCTAAAAAGAGCAGCATTGGCATGCTTTTCACGTCGTTTGGTAGAAATCCACGTGCACGTTCTGCCAAAAGCACCATTTGCATGCATATCGTGTGGTTTTGCAGAAAACAGCGTCCGCGTCCACCAAAAGATGCATGTGCATGCTTAAAACGCGTTTTGGCACAAATCCATGCGCGGGTGCTAAAAAGAGCAGCATTGGCATGCTTTTCACGTCGTTTGGTAGAAATCCACGTGCGCGTTCTGCCAAATGCACCATTTGCATGCATATCGTGTGGTTTTGCAGAAAACAACGTCCGCGTCTACCAAAATATGCATGCGCATGCTTAAAACGCGTTTTGGCACAAATCCATGTGCGGGTGCTCAAAAGAGCAGCATCGGCATGCTTTTCACGTCGTTTGGTAGAAATCCACGTGCGCGTTCTGCCAAAAGCACCATTTGCATGCATATCGTGTGGTTTTGCAGAAAACAACGTCCGCGTCTGCCAAAAGATCCATGCGCATGCTTAAAACGCGTGTTTTGGCACAAATCCATGTGCGGGTGCTAAAAAGAGCAGCATTGGCATGCTTTTCACGTCGTTTGGTAGAAATCCACGTGCGCGTTTTCCCAAAAGCACCATTTGCATGCATATCGTGTGGTTTTGCAGAAAACAACGTCCGCGTCTACCAAAATATGCATGCGCATGCTTAAAACGCGTTTTGGCACAAATCCATGTGCGGGTGCTCAAAAGAGCACCATCGGCATGCTTTTCACGTCGTTTGGTAGAAATCAACGTGCGCGTTCTGCCAAAAGCACCATTTGCATGCATATCGTATGGTTTTGCAGAAAACAGCGTCCGCGTCTACCAAAAGATGCATGCGCATGCTTAAAACGCGTTTTGGCACAAATACATGTGCGGGTGCTAAAAAGAGCAGCATCGGCATGCTTTTCACGTCGTTTGGTAGAAATCCACGCGCGCGTTCTGCCAAAAGCACCATTTGCATGCCTATCGTGTGGTTTTGCAGAAAACTGCGTCCGCGTCTACCAAAAGATGCATGCGCATGCTTAAAACGCGCTTTGGCACAAATCCATGTGCGGATGTTAAAAAGAGCAGCATCGGCATGCTTTTCACGTCGTTTGGTAGAAATCCACGCGCGCGTTCTGCCAAAAGCACCATTTGCATGCATATCGTGTGGTTTTGCAGAAAACTGCGTCCGCGTCTACCAAAAGATGCATGTGCATGCTTAAAACGCGTTTTGGCACAAATCCATGCGCGGGTGCTAAAAAGAGCAGCATTGGCATGCTTTTCACGTCGTTTGGTAGAAATCCACGTGCGCGTTCTGCCAAATGCACCATTTGCATGCATATCGTGTGGTTTTGCAGAAAACAACGTCCGCGTCTACCAAAATATGCATGCGCATGCTTAAAACGCGTTTTGGCACAAATCCATGTGCGGGTGCTCAAAAGAGCAGCATCGGCATGCTTTTCACGTCGTTTGGTAGAAATCCACGTGCGCGTTCTGCCAAAAGCACCATTTGCATGCATATCGTGTGGTTTTGCAGAAAACAACGTCCGCGTCTGCCAAAAGATCCATGCGCATGCTTAAAACGCGTGTTTTGGCACAAATCCATGTGCGGGTGCTAAAAAGAGCAGCATTGGCATGCTTTTCACGTCGTTTGGTAGAAATCCACGTGCGCGTTTTCCCAAAAGCACCATTTGCATGCATATCGTGTGGTTTTGCAGAAAACAACGTCCGCGTCTACCAAAATATGCATGCGCATGCTTAAAACGCGTTTTGGCACAAATCCATGTGCGGGTGCTCAAAAGAGCACCATCGGCATGCTTTTCACGTCGTTTGGTAGAAATCAACGTGCGCGTTCTGCCAAAAGCACCATTTGCATGCATATCGTATGGTTTTGCAGAAAACAGCGTCCGCGTCTACCAAAAGATGCATGCGCATGCTTAAAACGCGTTTTGGCACAAATACATGTGCGGGTGCTAAAAAGAGCAGCATCGGCATGCTTTTCACGTCGTTTGGTAGAAATCCACGCGCGCGTTCTGCCAAAAGCACCATTTGCATGCCTATCGTGTGGTTTTGCAGAAAACTGCGTCCGCGTCTACCAAAAGATGCATGCGCATGCTTAAAACGCGCTTTGGCACAAATCCATGTGCGGATGTTAAAAAGAGCAGCATCGGCATGCTTTTCACGTCGTTTGGTAGAAATCCACGCGCGCGTTCTGCCAAAAGCACCATTTGCATGCATATCGTGTGGTTTTGCAGAAAACTGCGTCCGCGTCTACCAAAAGATGCATGCGCATGCTTAAAACGCGTTGTGGCGCAAATCCATGTGCGGGTGCTAAAAAGAGCGGCTTCGGCATGCTTTTCACGTCGTTTGGTAGAAATCCACGCGCGCGTTCTGCCAAAAGCACCATTTGCGTGCATATCGTGTGATTTTGCAGAAAACAACGTCCGCGTCTACCAAAAGATACATGTGCATGCTTAAAACGCGTTTTGGCACAAATCCATGTGCGGGTGCTAAAAAGAGCAGCATCGGCATGCTTTTCACGCCGTTTGGTAGAAATCCACGTGCGCGTTCTGCCAAAAGCACCATTTGCATGCATATCGTGTGGTTTTGCAGAAAACAGCGTCCGCGTCTACCAAAAGATGCATGTGCATTCTTAAAACGCGTTTAGGCACAAATCCATGTGCGGGTGCTAAAAAGAGCAGCATTGGCATGCTTTTAACGTCCTTTGGTAGAAATCCACGTGCGCGTTCGGCCAAAAGCACCATTTGCATGCATATCGTGTGGTTTTGCAGAAAACAACGTCCGTGTCTACCAAAAGATGCATGCGCATGCGTAAAACGCGTTTTGGCACAAATCCGTGTGCGGGTGCTAAAAACAGCAGCATCGGCATGCTTTTCACGTCGTTTGGTAGAAATCCACGCGCGCGTTCTGCCAAAAGCACCATTTGCATGCATATCGTGTGGTTTTGCAGAAAAAAACGTCCGTGTCTACCAAAAGATGCATGTGCATGCTTAAAACGCGTTTTGGCACAAATCCATGTGCGGGTGCTAAAAAGAGCAGCTTCGGCATGCTTTTCACGTCGTTTGGTAGAAATCCACGCGCGTTCTGCCAAAAGCACCATTTGCATGCATATCGTGTGGTTTTGCAGAAAACAACGTCCGCGTATACCAAAAGATGCATGTGCATGCTTAAAACGCGTTTTGGCACAAATCCATGTGTGGGTGCTAAAAAGAGCAGCATCGGCATGCTTCTCACGTCCTTTGGTAGAAATTCACGTGCGCGTTCTGCCAAAAGCACCATTTGCATGCATATCGTGTGGTTTTGCAGAAAACAACGTCCGCGTCTACCAAAAGATGCATGTGCATGCTTAAAACGCCTTTTGGCACAAATCCATGTGCGGGTGCTAAAAAGAGCAGCATCGGCATGCTTTTCACGTCGTTTGGTAGAAATCCACGCGCGCGTTCTGCCAAAAGCACCATTTGCATGCATATCGTGTGGTTTTGCGGAAAACAACGTCCGTGTCTACCAAAAGATGCATGTGCATGCTTAAAACGCGTTTTGGCACAAATCCATGTGCGGGTGCTAAAAAGAGCGGCTTCGGCATGCTTTTCACGTCGTTTGGTAGAAATCCACGCGCGCGTTCTGCCAAAAGCACCATTTGCGTGCATATCGTGTGATTTCGCAGAAAACAACGTCCGCGTCTACCAAAAGATGCATGTGCATGCTTAAAACGCGTTTTGGCACAAATCTATGTGCGGGTGCTAAAAAGAGCAGCATCGGCATGCTTTTCACGCCGTTTGGTAGAAATCCAAGTGCGCGTTCTGCCAAAAGCACCTTTTGCATGCATATCGTGTGGTTTTGCAGAAAACAACGTCCGCGTCTACGAAAAGATGCATGCGCATGCTTAAAACGCGTTTTGGCACAAATCTATGTGCGGGTGCTAAAAAGAACAGCATCGGCATGCTTTTCACGTCGTTTGGTAGAAATCCACGTGCGCGTTCTGCCAAAAGAACCATTTGCTTGCATATCGTGTGGTTTTGCAGAAAACAACGTCCGCGTCTGCCAAAAGATCCATGCGCGTGCTTAAAACGCGTGTTTTGGCACAAATCCATGTGCGGGTGCTAAAAAGAGCAGCATTGGCATGCTTTTCACGTCGTTTGGTAGAAATCCACGTGCGCGTTCTCCAAAAAAGCGCCATTTTCATGCATATCGTGTGGTTTTGCAGAAAACAACGTCCGTGTCTACCAAAAGATGCATGTGCATGCTTAAAACGCGTTTTGGCACAAATCCATGTGCGGGTGCTAAAAAGAGCAGCATTGGCATGCTTTTCACGTCGTTTGGTAGAAATCCACGTGCGCGTTCTGCCAAAAGCACCATTTGCAAGCATATCGTGTGGTTTTGCAGAAAACAACGTCCGCGTCTGCCAAAAGATCCATGCGCATGCTTAAAACGCGTGTTTTGGCACAAATCCATGTGCGGGTGCTAAAAAGAGCAGCATTGGCATGCTTTTCACGTCGTTTCGTAGAAATCCACGTGCGCGTTCTCCAAAAAGCACCATTTGCATGCATATCGTGTGGTTTTGCAGAAAACAACGTCCGCGTCTACCAAAATACGCATGCGCATGCTTAAAACGCGTTTTGGCACAAATCCATGTGCGGGTGCTCAAAAGAGCAGCGTCGGCATGCTTTTCACGTCGTTTGGTAGAAATCCAAGTGCGCGTTCTGCCAAAAGCACCATTTGCATGCATATCGTGTGGTTTTGCAGAAAACAACGTCCGCGTCTACCGAAAGATGCATGTGCATGCTTAAAACGCGTTTTGGCACAAATCCATGTGCGGGTGCTAAAAATAGCAGCATCGGCATGCTTTTCACGTCGTTTGGTAGAAATCCACGTGCGCGTTCTGCCAAAAGCACCATTTGCATGCATATCGTGTGGTTTTGCAGAAAACAGCGTCCGCGTCTACCAAAAGATGCATGTGCATTCTTAAAACGCGTTTTGGCACAAATCCATGTGCGGGTGCTAAAAAGAGCAGCATTGGCATGCTTTTCACGTCGTTTGGTAGAAATCCACGTGCGCGTTCGGCCAAAAGCACCATTTGCATGCATATCGTGTGGTTTTGCAGAAAACAACGTCCGTGTCTACCAAAAGATGCATGTGCAATCTTAAAACGCGTTTTGGCACAAATCCATGTGCAGGTGCTAAAAAGAGCAGCTTCGGCATTCTTTTCACGTCGTTTGGTAGAAATCCACGCGTGTTCTGCCAAAAGCACCATTTGCATGCATA
>NW_027460681.1:0-42701 GCF_050947875.1 Dermacentor variabilis | reverse complement strand
TGCTGCTCTTTTTAGCACCCGCACATGGATTTGTGCCAAAACGCGTTTTAGCATGCACATGCATCTTTTGGTAGACGCGGAAGCAGTTTTCTGCAAAACCACACGATATGCATGCAAATGGTGCTTTTGGCAGAACGCGCACGTGGATTTCTACCAAACGACGTGAAAAGCATGCCGATGCTGCTCTTTTTAGCACCCGCACATGGATTTGTGCCAAAACGCGGTTTAAGCATGCACATACATCTTTGGGTAGACGCGGACGCAGTTTTCTGCAAAACCACACGATATGCATGCAAATGGTGCTTTTGGCAGAACGCGCACGTGGATTTCTACCAAACGACGTGAAAAGCATGCCGATGCTGCTCTTTTTAGCACCCGCACATGGATTTGTGCCAAAACGCGTTTTAAGCATGCACATGCATCTTTTGGTAGACGCGGACGCAGTTTTCTGCAAAACCACACGATATCATGCAAATGGTGCTTTTGGCAGAACGCGCGGTGGATTTCTACCAAACGACGTGAAAAGCATGCCGATGCTGCTCTTTTTAGCACCCGCACATGGATTTGTGCCAAAAGCGCGTTTTTAGCATGCACATGCATCTTTTGGTAGACGCGGACGCAGTTTTCTGCAAAACCACACGATATGCATGCAAATGGTGCTTTTGGCAGAACGCGCGTGTGGATTTCTACCAAACGACGTGAAAAGCATGCCGATGCTGCTCTTTTTAACATCCGCACATGGATTTGTGCCAAAGCGCGTTTTAAGCATGCGCATGCATCTTTTGGTAGACGCGGACGCAGTTTTCTGCAAAACCACACGATAGGCATGCAAATGGTGCTTTTGGCAGAACGCGCGTGTGGATTTCTACCAAACGACGTGAAAAGCATGCCGATGCTGCTCTTTTTAGCACCCGCACATGGATTTGTGCCAAAACGCGTTTTAAGCATGCGCATGCATCTTTTGGTAGACGCGGACGCAGTTTTCTGCAAAACCACACGATATGCATGCAAATGGTGCTTTTGGCAGAACGCGCGCGTGGATTTCTACCAAACGACGTGAAAAGCATGCCGATGCTGCTCTTTTTAACATCCGCACATGGATTTGTGCCAAAGCGCGTTTTAAGCATGCGCATACATCTTTTGGTAGACGCGGACGCAGTTTTCTGCAAAACCACACGATAGGCATGCAAATGGTGCTTTTGGCAGAACGCGCGCATGGATTTTTACCAAACGACGTGAAAAGCATGCCGATGCTGCTCTTTTTAACATCCGCACATGGATTTGTGCCAAAACGCGTTTTAAGCATGCGCATGCATCTTTTGGTAGACGCGGACGCAGTTTTCTGCAAAACCACACGATAGGCATGCAAATGGTGCTTTTGGCAGAACGCGCGCGTGGATTTCTACCAAACGACGTGAAAAGCATGCCGATGCTGCTCTTTTTAGCACCCGCACATGGATTTGTGCCAAAACGCGTTTTTAGCATGCACATGCATCTTTTGGTAGACGCGGACGCAGTTTTCTGCAAAACCACACGATATGCATGCAAATGGTGCTTTTGGCAGAACGCGCGCGTGGATTTCTACCAAACGACGTGAAAAGCATGCCGATGCTGCTCTTTTTAACATCCGCACATGGATTTGTGCCAAAGCGCGTTTTAAGCATGCGCATGCATCTTTTGGTAGACGCGGACGCAGTTTTCTGCAAAACCACACGATAGGCATGCAAATGGTGCTTTTGGCAGAACGCGCGCATGGATTTCTACCAAACGACGTGAAAAGCATGCCGATGCTGCTCTTTTTAGCACCCGCACATGGATTTGTGCCAAAACGCGTTTTAAGCATGCGCATGCATCTTTTGGTAGACGCGGACGCAGTTTTCTGCAAAACCACACGATATGCATGCAAATGGTGCTTTTGGCAGAACGCGCGCGTGGATTTCTACCAAACGACGTGAAAAGCATGCCGATGCTGCTCTTTTTAACATCCGCACATGGATTTGTGCCAAAACGCGTTTTAAGCATGCGCATGCATCTTTTGGTAGACGCGGACGCAGTTTTCTGCAAAACCACACGATAGGCATGCAAATGGTGCTTTTGGCAGAACGCGCGCGTGGATTTCTACCAAGCGACGTGAAAAGCATGCCGATGCTGCTCTTTTTAGCACCCGCACATGGATTTGTGCCAAAACGCGTTTTTAGCATGCACATGCATCTTTTGGTAGACGCGGACGCAGTTTTCTGCAAAACCACACGATATGCATGAAAATGGTGCTTTTGGCAGAACGCGCGTGTGGATTTCTACCAAACGACGTGAAAAGCATGCCGATGCTGCTCTTTTTAACATCCGCACATGGATTTGTGCCAAAACGCGTTTTTAGCATGCACATGCGTCTTTTGGTAGACGCGGACGCAGTTTTCTGCAAAACCACACGATATGCATGCAAATGGTGCTTTTGGCAGAACGCGCGTGTGGATTTCTACCAAACGACGTGAAAAGCATGCCGATGCTGCTCTTTTTAACATCCGCACATGGATTTGTGCCAAAGCGCGCTTTAAGCATGCGCATGCATCTTTTGGTAGACGCGGACGCAGTTTTCTGCAAAACCACACGATAGGCATGCAAATGGTGCTTTTGGCAGAACGCGCGTGTGGATTTCTACCAAACGACGTGAAAAGCATGCCGATGCTGCTCTTTTTAGCACCCGCACATGGATTTGTGCCTAAACGCGTTTTTAGCATGCACATGCATCTTTTGGGAGACGCGGACGCAGTTTTCTGCAAAACCACACGATATGCATGCAAATGGTGCTTTTGGCAGAACGCGCGTGTGGATTTCTACCAAACGACGTGAAAAGCATGCCGATGCTGCTCTTTTTAACATCCGCACATGGATTTGTGCCAAAACGCGTTTTAAGCATGCACATGCATCTTTTGGTAGACGCGGACGCAGTTTTCTGCAAAACCACACGATATGCATGCAAATGGTGCTTTTGGCAGAACGCGCGCGTGGATTTCTACCAAACGACGTGAAAAGCATGCCGATGCTGCTCTTTTTAACATCCGCACATGGATTTGTGCCAAAACGCGTTTTAAGCATGCGCATGCATCTTTTGGTAGACGCGGACGCAGTTTTCTGCAAAACCACACGATAGGCATGCAAATGGTGCTTTTGGCAGAACGCGCGCATGGATTTCTACCAAACGACGTGAAAAGCATGCCGATGCTGCTCTTTTTAGCACCCGCACATGGATTTGTGCCAAAACGCGTTTTTAGCATGCACATGCATCTTTTGGTAGACGCGGACGCAGTTTTCTGCAAAACCACACGATATGCATGCAAATGGTGCTTTTGGCAGAACGCGCGTGTGGATTTCTACCAAACGACGTGAAAAGCATGCCGATGCTGCTCTTTTTAGCACCCGCACATGGATTTGTGCCAAAGCGCGTTTTAAGCATGCGCATGCATCTTTTGGTAGACGCGGACGCAGTTTTCTGCAAAACCACACGATAGGCATGCAAATGGTGCTTTTGGCAGAACGCGCGTGTGGATTTCTACCAAACGACGTGAAAAGCATGCCGATGCTGCTCTTTTTAGCACCCGCACATGGATTTGTGCCAAAACGCGTTTTAAGCATGCGCATGCATCTTTTGGTAGACGCGGACGCAGTTTTCTGCAAAACCACACGATATGCATGCAAATGGTGCTTTTGGCAGAACGCGCGTGTGGATTTCTACCAAACGACGTGAAAAGCATGCCGATGCTGCTCTTTTTAACATCCGCACATGGATTTGTGCCAAAACGCGTTTTTAGCATGCACATGCATCTTTTGGTAGACGCGGACGCAGTTTTCTGCAAAACCACACGATATGCATGCAAATGGTGCTTTTGGCAGAACGCGCGTGTGGATTTCTACCAAACGACGTGAAAAGCATGCCGATGCTGCTCTTTTTAACATCCGCACATGGATTTGTGCCAAAGCGCGTTTTAAGCATGCGCATGCATCTTTTGGTAGACGCGGACGCAGTTTTCTGCAAAACCACACGATAGGCATGCAAATGGTGCTTTTGGCAGAACGCGCGTGTGGATTTCTACCAAACGACGTGAAAAGCATGCCGATGCTGCTCTTTTTAGCACCCGCACATGGATTTGTGCCCAAACGCGTTTTAAGCATGCGCATGCATCTTTTGGTAGACGCGGACGCAGTTTTCTGCAAAACCACACGATATGCATGCAAATGGTGCTTTTGGCAGAACGCGCGCGTGGATTTCTACCAAACGACGTGAAAAGCATGCCGATGCTGCTCTTTTTAACATCCGCACATGGATTTGTGCCAAAGCGCGTTTTAAGCATGCGCATGCATCTTTTGGTAGACGCGGACGCAGTTTTCTGCAAAACCACACGATAGGCATGCAAATGGTGCTTTTTGCAGAACGCGCGTGTGGATTTCTACCAAACGACGTGAAAAGCATGCCGATGCTGCTCTTTTTAGCACCCGCACATGGATTTGTGCCAAAACGCGTTTTAAGCATGCGCATGCATCTTTTGGTAGACGCGGACGCAGTTTTCTGCAAAACCACACGATATGCATGCAAATGGTGCTTTTGGCAGAACGCGCGCGTGGATTTCTACCAAACGACGTGAAAAGCATGCCGATGCTGCTCTTTTTAACATCCGCACATGGATTTGTGCCAAAACGCGTTTTAAGCATGCGCATGCATCTTTTGGTAGACGCGGACGCAGTTTTCTGCAAAACCACACGATATGCATGCAAATGGTGCTTTTGGCAGAACGCGCGTGTGGATTTCTACCAAACGACGTGAAAAGCATGCCGATGCTGCTCTTTTTAGCACCCGCACATGGATTTGTGCCAAAACGCGTTTTAAGCATGCGCATGCATCTTTTGGTAGACGCGGACGCAGTTTTCTGCAAAACCACACGATAGGCATGCAAATGGTGCTTTTGGCAGAACGCGCGTGTGGATTTCTGCCAAACGACGTGAAAAGCATGCCGATGCTGCTCTTTTTAGCACCCGCACATGGATTTGTGCCAAAGCGCGTTTTAAGCATGCGCATGCATCTTTTGGTAGACGCGGACGCAGTTTTCTGCAAAACCACACGATATGCATGCAAATGGTGCTTTTGGCAGAACGCGCGTGTGGATTTCTACCAAACGACGTGAAAAGCATGCCGATGCTGCTCTTTTTAGCACCCGCACATGGATTTGTGCCAAAACGCGTTTTAAGCATGCGCATGCATCTTTTGGTAGACGCGGACGCAGTTTTCTGCAAAACCACACGATATGCATGCAAATGGTGCTTTTGGCAGAACGCGCGCGTGGATTTCTACCAAACGACGTGAAAAGCATGCCGATGCTGCTCTTTTTAACATCCGCACATGGATTTGTGCCAAAGCGCGTTTTAAGCATGCGCATGCATCTTTTGGTAGACGCGGACGCAGTTTTCTGCAAAACCACACGATAGGCATGCAAATGGTGCTTTTGGCAGAACGCGCGTGTGGATTTCTACCAAACGACGTGAAAAGCATGCCGATGCTGCTCTTTTTAGCACCCGCACATGGATTTGTGCCAAAACGCGTTTTAAGCATGCGCATGCATCTTTTGGTAGACGCGGACGCAGTTTTCTGCAAAACCACACGATATGCATGCAAATGGTGCTTTTGGCAGAACGCGCGCGTGGATTTCTACCAAACGACGTGAAAAGCATGCCGATGCTGCTCTTTTTAACATCCGCACATGGATTTGTGCCAAAACGCGTTTTAAGCATGCGCATGCATCTTTTGGTAGACGCGGACGCAGTTTTCTCCAAAACCACACGATAGGCATGCAAATGGTGCTTTTGGCAGAACGCGCGTGTGGATTTCTACCAAACGACGTGAAAAGCATGCCGATGCTGCTCTTTTTAGCACCCGCACATGGATTTGTGCCAAAACGCGTTTTAAGCATGCGCATGCATCTCTTGGTAGACGCGGACGCAGTTTTCTGCAAAACCACACGATAGGCATGCAAATGGTGCTTTTGGCAGAACGCGCGTGTGGATTTCTACCAAACGACGTGAAAAGCATGCCGATGCTGCTCTTTTTAGCACCCGCACATGGATTTGTGCCAAAGCGCGTTTTAAGCATGCGCATGCATCTTTTGGTAGACGCGGACGCAGTTTTCTGCAAAACCACACGATATGCATGCAAATGGTGCTTTTGGCAGAACGCGCGCGTGGATTTCTACCAAACGACGTGAAAAGCATGCCGATGCTGCTCTTTTTAACATCCGCACATGGATTTGTGCCAAAACGCGTTTTAAGCATGCGCATGCATCTTTTGGTAGACGCGGACGCAGTTTTCTGCAAAACCACACGATAGGCATGCAAATGGTGCTTTTGGCAGAACGCGCGCATGGATTTCTACCAAACGACGTGAAAAGCATGCCGATGCTGCTCTTTTTAACATCCGCACATGGATTTGTGCCAAAACGCGTTTTAAGCATGCGCATGCATCTTTTGGTAGACGCGGACGCAGTTTTCTGCAAAACCACACGATAGGCATGCAAATGGTGCTTTTGGCAGAACGCGCGCGTGGATTTCTACCAAACGACGTGAAAAGCATGCCGATGCTGCTCTTTTTAGCACCCGCACATGGATTTGTGCCAAAACGCGTTTTTAGCATGCACATGCATCTTTTGGTAGACGCGGACGCAGTTTTCTGCAAAACCACACGATATGCATGCAAATGGTGCTTTTGGCAGAACGCGCGCGTGGATTTCTACCAAACGACGTGAAAAGCATGCCGATGCTGCTCTTTTTAACATCCGCACATGGATTTGTGCCAAAGCGCGTTTTAAGCATGCGCATGCATCTTTTGGTAGACGCGGACGCAGTTTTCTGCAAAACCACACGATAGGCATGCAAATGGTGCTTTTGGCAGAACGCGCGCATGGATTTCTACCAAACGACGTGAAAAGCATGCCGATGCTGCTCTTTTTAGCACCCGCACATGGATTTGTGCCAAAACGCGTTTTAAGCATGCGCATGCATCTTTTGGTAGACGCGGACGCAGTTTTCTGCAAAACCACACGATAGGCATGCAAATGGTGCTTTTGGCAGAACGCGCGCGTGGATTTCTACCAAGCGACGTGAAAAGCATGCCGATGCTGCTCTTTTTAGCACCCGCACATGGATTTGTGCCAAAACGCGTTTTTAGCATGCACATGCATCTTTTGGTAGACGCGGACGCAGTTTTCTGCAAAACCACACGATATGCATGAAAATGGTGCTTTTGGCAGAACGCGCGTGTGGATTTCTACCAAACGACGTGAAAAGCATGCCGATGCTGCTCTTTTTAACATCCGCACATGGATTTGTGCCAAAACGCGTTTTTAGCATGCACATGCGTCTTTTGGTAGACGCGGACGCAGTTTTCTGCAAAACCACACGATATGCATGCAAATGGTGCTTTTGGCAGAACGCGCGTGTGGATTTCTACCAAACGACGTGAAAAGCATGCCGATGCTGCTCTTTTTAGCACCCGCACATGGATTTGTGCCTAAACGCGTTTTTAGCATGCACATGCATCTTTTGGGAGACGCGGACGCAGTTTTCTGCAAAACCACACGATATGCATGCAAATGGTGCTTTTGGCAGAACGCGCGTGTGGATTTCTACCAAACGACGTGAAAAGCATGCCGATGCTGCTCTTTTTAACATCCGCACATGGATTTGTGCCAAAACGCGTTTTAAGCATGCACATGCATCTTTTGGTAGACGCGGACGCAGTTTTCTGCAAAACCACACGAGATGCATGCAAATGGTGCTTTTGGCAGAACGCGCGCGTGGATTTCTACCAAACGACGTGAAAAGCATGCCGATGCTGCTCTTTTTAACATCCGCACATGGATTTGTGCCAAAACGCGTTTTAAGCATGCGCATGCATCTTTTGGTAGACGCAGACGCAGTTTTCTGCAAAACCACACGATAGGCATGCAAATGGTGCTTTTGGCAGAACGCGCGCATGGATTTCTACCAAACGACGTGAAAAGCATGCCGATGCTGCTCTTTTTAGCACCCGCACATGGATTTGTGCCAAAACGCGTTTTTAGCATGCACATGCATCTTTTGGTAGACGCGGACGCAGTTTTCTGCAAAACCACACGATATGCATGCAAATGGTGCTTTTGGCAGAACGCGCGTGTGGATTTCTACCAAACGACGTGAAAAGCATGCCGATGCTGCTCTTTTTAGCACCCGCACATGGATTTGTGCCAAAGCGCGTTTTAAGCATGCGCATGCATCTTTTGGTAGACGCGGACGCAGTTTTCTGCAAAACCACACGATAGGCATGCAAATGGTGCTTTTGGCAGAACGCGCGTGTGGATTTCTACCAAACGACGTGAAAAGCATGCCGATGCTGCTCTTTTTAGCACCCGCACATGGATTTGTGCCAAAACGCGTTTTAAGCATGCGCATGCATCTTTTGGTAGACGCGGATGCAGTTTTCTGCAAAACCACACGATATGCATGCAAATGGTGCTTTTGGCAGAACGCGCGTGTGGATTTCTACCAAACGACGTGAAAAGCATGCCGATGCTGCTCTTTTTAACATCCGCACATGGATTTGTGCCAAAACGCGTTTTTAGCATGCACATGCATCTTTTGGTAGACGCGGACGCAGTTTTCTGCAAAACCACACGATATGCATGCAAATGGTGCTTTTGGCAGAACGCGCGTGTGGATTTCTACCAAACGACGTGAAAAGCATGCCGATGCTGCTCTTTTTAACATCCGCACATGGATTTGTGCCAAAGCGCGTTTTAAGCATGCGCATGCATCTTTTGGTAGACGCGGACGCAGTTTTCTGCAAAACCACACGATAGGCATGCAAATGGTGCTTTTGGCAGAACGCGCGTGTGGATTTCTACCAAACGACGTGAAAAGCATGCCGATGCTGCTCTTTTTAGCACCCGCACATGGATTTGTGCCAAAACGCGTTTTAAGCATGCGCATGCATCTTTTGGTAGACGCGGACGCAGTTTTCTGCAAAACCACACGATATGCATGCAAATGGTGCTTTTGGCAGAACGCGCGCGTGGATTTCTACCAAACGACGTGAAAAGCATGCCGATGCTGCTCTTTTTAATATCCGCACATGGATTTGTGCCAAAGCGCGTTTTAAGCATGCGCATACATCTTTTGGTAGACGCGGACGCAGTTTTCTGCAAAACCACACGATAGGCATGCAAATGGTGCTTTTGGCAGAACGCGCGCATGGATTTTTACCAAACGACGTGAAAAGCATGCCGATGCTGCTCTTTTTAACATCCGCACATGGATTTGTGCCAAAACGCGTTTTAAGCATGCGCATGCATCTTTTGGTAGACGCGGACGCAGTTTTCTGCAAAACCACACGATAGGCATGCAAATGGTGCTTTTGGCAGAACGCGCGCGTGGATTTCTACCAAACGACGTGAAAAGCATGCCGATGCTGCTCTTTTTAGCACCCGCACATGGATTTGTGCCAAAACGCGTTTTTAGCATGCACATGCATCTTTTGGTAGACGCGGACGCAGTTTTCTGCAAAACCACACGATATGCATGCAAATGGTGCTTTTGGCAGAACGCGCGCGTGGATTTCTACCAAACGACGTGAAAAGCATGCCGATGCTGCTCTTTTTAACATCCGCACATGGATTTGTGCCAAAGCGCGTTTTAAGCATGCGCATGCATCTTTTGGTAGACGCGGACGCAGTTTTCTGCAAAACCACACGATAGGCATGCAAATGGTGCTTTTGGCAGAACGCGCGCATGGATTTCTACCAAACGACGTGAAAAGCATGCCGATGCTGCTCTTTTTAGCACCCGCACATGGATTTGTGCCAAAACGCGTTTTAAGCATGCGCATGCATCTTTTGGTAGACGCGGACGCAGTTTTCTGCAAAACCACACGATATGCATGCAAATGGTGCTTTTGGCAGAACGCGCGCGTGGATTTCTACCAAACGACGTGAAAAGCATGCCGATGCTGCTCTTTTTAACATCCGCACATGGATTTGTGCCAAAACGCGTTTTAAGCATGCGCATGCATCTTTTGGTAGACGCGGACGCAGTTTTCTGCAAAACCACACGATAGGCATGCAAATGGTGCTTTTGGCAGAACGCGCGCGTGGATTTCTACCAAGCGACGTGAAAAGCATGCCGATGCTGCTCTTTTTAGCACCCGCACATGGATTTGTGCCAAAACGCGTTTTTAGCATGCACATGCATCTTTTGGTAGACGCGGACGCAGTTTTCTGCAAAACCACACGATATGCATGAAAATGGTGCTTTTGGCAGAACGCGCGTGTGGATGTCTACCAAACGACGTGAAAAGCATGCCGATGCTGCTCTTTTTAACATCCGCACATGGATTTGTGCCAAAACGCGTTTTTAGCATGCACATGCGTCTTTTGGTAGACGCGGACGCAGTTTTCTGCAAAACCACACGATATGCATGCAAATGGTGCTTTTGGCAGAACGCGCGTGTGGATTTCTACCAAACGACGTGAAAAGCATGCCGATGCTGCTCTTTTTAACATCCGCACATGGATTTGTGCCAAAGCGCGTTTTAAGCATGCGCATGCATCTTTTGGTAGACGCGGACGCAGTTTTCTGCAAAACCACACGATAGGCATGCAAATGGTGCTTTTGGCAGAACGCGCGTGTGGATTTCTACCAAACGACGTGAAAAGCATGCCGATGCTGCTCTTTTTAGCACCCGCACATGGATTTGTGCCTAAACGCGTTTTTAGCATGCACATGCATCTTTTGGGAGACGCGGACGCAGTTTTCTGCAAAACCACACGATATGCATGCAAATGGTGCTTTTGGCAGAACGCGCGTGTGGATTTCTACCAAACGACGTGAAAAGCATGCCGATGCTGCTCTTTTTAACATCCGCACATGGATTTGTGCCAAAACGCGTTTTAAGCATGCACATGCATCTTTTGGTAGACGCGGACGCAGTTTTCTGCAAAACCACACGATATGCATGCAAATGGTGCTTTTGGCAGAACGCGCGCGTGGATTTCTACCAAACGACGTGAAAAGCATGCCGATGCTGCTCTTTTTAACATCCGCACATGGATTTGTGCCAAAACGCGTTTTAAGCATGCGCATGCATCTTTTGGTAGACGCGGACGCAGTTTTCTGCAAAACCACACGATAGGCATGCAAATGGTGCTTTTGGCAGAACGCGCGCATGGATTTCTACCAAACGACGTGAAAAGCATGCCGATGCTGCTCTTTTTAACATCCGCACATGGATTTGTGCCAAAACGCGTTTTAAGCATGCGCATGCATCTTTTGGTAGACGCGGACGCAGTTTTCTGCAAAACCACACGATAGGCATGCAAATGGTGCTTTTGGCAGAACGCGTGCGTGGATTTCTACCAAACGACGTGAAAAGCATGCCGATGCTGCTCTTTTTAGCACCCGCACATGGATTTGTGCCAAAGCGCGTTTTAAGCATGCGCATGCATCTTTTGGTAGACGCGGACGCAGTTTTCTGCAAAACCACACGATAGGCATGCAAATGGTGCTTTTGGCAGAACGCGCGTGTGGATTTCTACCAAACGACGTGAAAAGCATGCCGATGCTGCTCTTTTTAGCACCCGCACATGGATTTGTGCCAAAACGCGTTTTAAGCATGCGCATGCATCTTTTGGTAGACGCGGACGCAGTTTTCTGCAAAACCACACGATATGCATGCAAATGGTGCTTTTGGCAGAACGCGCGTGTGGATTTCTACCAAACGACGTGAAAAGCATGCCGATGCTGCTCTTTTTAACATCCGCACATGGATTTGTGCCAAAACGCGTTTTTAGCATGCACATGCATCTTTTGGTAGACGCGGACGCAGTTTTCTGCAAAACCACACGATATGCATGCAAATGGTGCTTTTGGCAGAACGCGCGTGTGGATTTCTACCAAACGACGTGAAAAGCATGCCGATGCTGCTCTTTTTAACATCCGCACATGGATTTGTGCCAAAACGCGTTTTAAGCATGCGCATGCATCTTTTGGTAGACGCGGACGCAGTTTTCTGCAAAACCACACGATAGGCATGCAAATGGTGCTTTTGGCAGAACGCGTGCGTGGATTTCTACCAAACGACGTGAAAAGCATGCCGATGCTGCTCTTTTTAGCACCCGCACATGGATTTGTGCCAAAACGCGTTTTTAGCATGCACATGCATCTTTTGGTAGACGCGGACGCAGTTTTCTGCAAAACCACACGATATGCATGAAAATGGTGCTTTTGGCAGAACGCGCGTGTGGATTTCTACCAAACGACGTGAAAAGCATGCCGATGCTGCTCTTTTTAGCACCCGCACATGGATTTGTGCCAAAACGCGTTTTAAGCATGCGCATGCATCTTTTGGTAGACGCGGACGCAGTTTTCTGCAAAACCACACGATATGCATGCAAATGGTGCTTTTGGCAGAACGCGCGCGTGGATTTCTACCAAACGACGTGAAAAGCATGCCGATGCTGCTCTTTTTAACATCCGCACATGGATTTGTGCCAAAGCGCGTTTTAAGCATGCGCATGCATCTTTTGGTAGACGCGGACGCAGTTTTCTGCAAAACCACACGATAGGCATGCAAATGGTGCTTTTGGCAGAACGCGCGTGTGGATTTCTACCAAACGACGTGAAAAGCATGCCGATGCTGCTCTTTTTAGCACCCGCACATGGATTTGTGCCTAAACGCGTTTTTAGCATGCGCATGCATCTTTTGGTAGACGCGGACGCAGTTTTCTGCAAAACCACACGATATGCATGCAAATGGTGCTTTTGGCAGAACGCGCGCGTGGATTTCTACCAAACGACGTGAAAAGCATGCCGATGCTGCTCTTTTTAACATCCGCACATGGATTTGTGCCAAAAGGCGTTTTAAGCATGCGCATGCATCTTTTGGTAGACGCGGACGCAGTTTTCTGCAAAACCACACGATATGCATGCAAATGGTGCTTTTGGCAGAACGCGCGTGTGGATTTCTACCAAACGACGTGAAAAGCATGCCGATGCTGCTCTTTTTAGCACCCGCACATGGATTTGTGCCAAAACGCGTTTTAAGCATGCGCATGCATCTTTTGGTAGACGCGGACGCAGTTTTCTGCAAAACCACACGATAGGCATGCAAATGGTGCTTTTGGCAGAACGCGCGTGTGGATTTCTACCAAACGACGTGAAAAGCATGCCGATGCTGCTCTTTTTAGCACCCGCACATGGATTTGTGCCAAAGCGCGTTTTAAGCATGCGCATGCATCTTTTGGTAGACGCGGACGCAGTTTTCTGCAAAACCACACGATATGCATGCAAATGGTGCTTTTGGCAGAACGCGCGTGTGGATTTCTACCAAACGACGTGAAAAGCATGCCGATGCTGCTCTTTTTAGCACCCGCACATGGATTTGTGCCAAAGCGCGTTTTAAGCATGCGCATGCATCTTTTGGTAGACGCGGACGCAGTTTTCTGCAAAACCACACGATATGCATGCAAATGGTGCTTTTGGCAGAACGCGCGCGTGGATTTCTACCAAACGACGTGAAAAGCATGCCGATGCTGCTCTTTTTAACATCCGCACATGGATTTGTGCCAAAACGCGTTTTAAGCATGCGCATGCATCTTTTGGTAGACGCGGACGCAGTTTTCTGCAAAACCACACGATAGGCATGCAAATGGTGCTTTTGGCAGAACGCGCGCATGGATTTCTACCAAACGACGTGAAAAGCATGCCGATGCTGCTCTTTTTAACATCCGCACATGGATTTGTGCCAAAACGCGTTTTAAGCATGCGCATGCATCTTTTGGTAGACGCGGACGCAGTTTTCTGCAAAACCACACGATAGGCATGCAAATGGTGCTTTTGGCAGAACGCGCGCGTGGATTTCTACCAAACGACGTGAAAAGCATGCCGATGCTGCTCTTTTTAGCACCCGCACATGGATTTGTGCCAAAACGCGTTTTTAGCATGCACATGCATCTTTTGGTAGACGCGGACGCAGTTTTCTGCAAAACCACACGATATGCATGCAAATGGTGCTTTTGGCAGAACGCGCGCGTGGATTTCTACCAAACGACGTGAAAAGCATGCCGATGCTGCTCTTTTTAACATCCGCACATGGATTTGTGCCAAAGCGCGTTTTAAGCATGCGCATGCATCTTTTGGTAGACGCGGACGCAGTTTTCTGCAAAACCACACGATAGGCATGCAAATGGTGCTTTTGGCAGAACGCGCGCATGGATTTCTACCAAACGACGTGAAAAGCATGCCGATGCTGCTCTTTTTAGCACCCGCACATGGATTTGTGCCAAAACGCGTTTTAAGCATGCGCATGCATCTTTTGGTAGACGCGGACGCAGTTTTCTGCAAAACCACACGATATGCATGCAAATGGTGCTTTTGGCAGAACGCGCGCGTGGATTTCTACCAAACGACGTGAAAAGCATGCCGATGCTGCTCTTTTTAACATCCGCACATGGATTTGTGCCAAAACGCGTTTTAAGCATGCGCATGCATCTTTTGGTAGACGCGGACGCAGTTTTCTGCAAAACCACACGATAGGCATGCAAATGGTGCTTTTGGCAGAACGCGCGCGTGGATTTCTACCAAGCGACGTGAAAAGCATGCCGATGCTGCTCTTTTTAGCACCCGCACATGGATTTGTGCCAAAACGCGTTTTTAGCATGCACATGCATCTTTTGGTAGACGCGGACGCAGTTTTCTGCAAAACCACACGATATGCATGAAAATGGTGCTTTTGGCAGAACGCGCGTGTGGATTTCTACCAAACGACGTGAAAAGCATGCCGATGCTGCTCTTTTTAACATCCGCACATGGATTTGTGCCAAAACGCGTTTTTAGCATGCACATGCGTCTTTTGGTAGACGCGGACGCAGTTTTCTGCAAAACCACACGATATGCATGCAAATGGTGCTTTTGGCAGAACGCGCGTGTGGATTTCTACCAAACGACGTGAAAAGCATGCCGATGCTGCTCTTTTTAGCACCCGCACATGGATTTGTGCTTAAACGCGTTTTTAGCATGCACATGCATCTTTTGGGAGACGCGGACGCAGTTTTCTGCAAAACCACACGATATGCATGCAAATGGTGCTTTTGGCAGAACGCGCGCGTGGATTTCTACCAAACGACGTGAAAAGCATGCCGATGCTGCTCTTTTTAACATCCGCACATGGATTTGTGCCAAAACGCGTTTTAAGCATGCGCATGCATCTTTTGGTAGACGCGGACGCAGTTTTCTGCAAAACCACACGATAGGCATGCAAATGGTGCTTTTGGCAGAACGCGCGCATGGATTTCTACCAAACGACGTGAAAAGCATGCCGATGCTGCTCTTTTTAGCACCCGCACATGGATTTGTGCCAAAACGCGTTTTTAGCATGCACATGCATCTTTTGGTAGACGCGGACGCAGTTTTCTGCAAAACCACACGATATGCATGCAAATGGTGCTTTTGGCAGAACGCGCGTGTGGATTTCTACCAAACGACGTGAAAAGCATGCCGATGCTGCTCTTTTTAGCACCCGCACATGGATTTGTGCCAAAGCGCGTTTTAAGCATGCGCATGCATCTTTTGGTAGACGCGGACGCAGTTTTCTGCAAAACCACACGATAGGCATGCAAATGGTGCTTTTGGCAGAACGCGCGTGTGGATTTCTACCAAACGACGTGAAAAGCATGCCGATGCTGCTCTTTTTAGCACCCGCACATGGATTTGTGCCAAAACGCGTTTTAAGCATGCGCAGGCATCTTTTGGTAGACGCGGACGCAGTTTTCTGCAAAACCACACGATATGCATGCAAATGGTGCTTTTGGCAGAACGCGCGTGTGGATTTCTACCAAACGACGTGAAAAGCATGCCGATGCTGCTCTTTTTAACATCCGCACATGGATTTGTGCCAAAACGCGTTTTTAGCATGCACATGCATCTTTTGGTAGACGCGGACGCAGTTTTCTGCAAAACCACACGATATGCATGCAAATGGTGCTTTTGGCAGAACGCGCGTGTGGATTTCTACCAAACGACGTGAAAAGCATGCCGATGCTGCTCTTTTTAACATCCGCACATGGATTTGTGCCAAAGCGCGTTTTAAGCATGCGCATGCATCTTTTGGTAGACGCGGACGCAGTTTTCTGCAAAACCACACGATAAACATGCAAATGGTGCTTTTGGCAGAACGCGCGTGTGAATTTCTACCAAACGACGTGAAAAGCATGCCGATGCTGCTCTTTTTAGCACCCGCACATGGATTTGTGCCAAAACGCGTTTTAAGCATGCGCATGCATCTTTTGGTAGACGCGGACGCAGTTTTCTGCAAAACCACACGATATGCATGCAAATGGTGCTTTTGGCAGAACGCGCGCGTGGATTTCTACCAAACGACGTGAAAAGCATGCCGATGCTGCTCTTTTTAACATCCGCACATGGATTTGTGCCAAAGCGCGTTTTAAGCATGCGCATACATCTTTTGGTAGACGCGGACGCAGTTTTCTGCAAAACCACACGATAGGCATGCAAATGGTGCTTTTGGCAGAACGCGCGCATGGATTTTTACCAAACGACGTGAAAAGCATGCCGATGCTGCTCTTTTTAACATCCGCACATGGATTTGTGCCAAAACGCGTTTTAAGCATGCGCATGCATCTTTTGGTAGACGCGGACGCAGTTTTCTGCAAAACCACACGATAGGCATGCAAATGGTGCTTTTGGCAGAACGCGCGCGTGGATTTCTACCAAACGACGTGAAAAGCATGCCGATGCTGCTCTTTTTAGCACCCGCACATGGATTTGTGCCAAAACGCGTTTTTAGCATGCACATGCATCTTTTGGTAGACGCGGACGCAGTTTTCTGCAAAACCACACGATATGCATGCAAATGGTGCTTTTGGCAGAACGCGCGCGTGGATTTCTACCAAACGACGTGAAAAGCATGCCGATGCTGCTCTTTTTAACATCCGCACATGGATTTGTGCCAAAGCGCGTTTTAAGCATGCGCATGCATCTTTTGGTAGACGCGGACGCAGTTTTCTGCAAAACCACACGATAGGCATGCAAATGGTGCTTTTGGCAGAACGCGCGCATGGATTTCTACCAAACGACGTGAAAAGCATGCCGATGCTGCTCTTTTTAGCACCCGCACATGGATTTGTGCCAAAACGCGTTTTAAGCATGCGCATGCATCTTTTGGTAGACGCGGACGCAGTTTTCTGCAAAACCACACGATATGCATGCAAATGGTGCTTTTGGCAGAACGCGCGCGTGGATTTCTACCAAACGACGTGAAAAGCATGCCGATGCTGCTCTTTTTAACATCCGCACATGGATTTGTGCCAAAACGCGTTTTAAGCATGCGCATGCATCTTTTGGTAGACGCGGACGCAGTTTTCTGCAAAACCACACGATAGGCATGCAAATGGTGCTTTTGGCAGAACGCGCGCGTGGATTTCTACCAAGCGACGTGAAAAGCATGCCGATGCTGCTCTTTTTAGCACCCGCACATGGATTTGTGCCAAAACGCGTTTTTAGCATGCACATGCATCTTTTGGTAGACGCGGACGCAGTTTTCTGCAAAACCACACGATATGCATGAAAATGGTGCTTTTGGCAGAACGCGCGTGTGGATGTCTACCAAACGACGTGAAAAGCATGCCGATGCTGCTCTTTTTAACATCCGCACATGGATTTGTGCCAAAACGCGTTTTTAGCATGCACATGCGTCTTTTGGTAGACGCGGACGCAGTTTTCTGCAAAACCACACGATATGCATGCAAATGGTGCTTTTGGCAGAACGCGCGTGTGGATTTCTACCAAACGACGTGAAAAGCATGCCGATGCTCCTCTTTTTAACATCCGCACATGGATTTGTGCCAAAGCGCGTTTTAAGCATGCGCATGCATCTTTTGGTAGACGCGGACGCAGTTTTCTGCAAAACCACACGATAGGCATGCAAATGGTGCTTTTGGCAGAACGCGCGTGTGGATTTCTACCAAACGACGTGAAAAGCATGCCGATGCTGCTCTTTTTAGCACCCGCACATGGATTTGTGCCTAAACGCGTTTTTAGCATGCACATGCATCTTTTGGGAGACGCGGACGCAGTTTTCTGCAAAACCACACGATATGCATGCAAATGGTGCTTTTGGCAGAACGCGCGTGTGGATTTCTACCAAACGACGTGAAAAGCATGCCGATGCTGCTCTTTTTAACATCCGCACATGGATTTGTGCCAAAACGCGTTTTAAGCATGCACATGCATCTTTTGGTAGACGCGGACGCAGTTTTCTGCAAAACCACACGATATGCATGCAAATGGTGCTTTTGGCAGAACGCGCGCGTGGATTTCTACCAAACGACGTGAAAAGCATGCCGATGCTGCTCTGTTTAACATCCGCACATGGATTTGTGCCAAAACGCGTTTTAAGCATGCGCATGCATGTTTTGGTAGACGCGGACGCAGTTTTCTGCAAAACCACACGATAGGCATGCAAATGGTGCTTTTGGCAGAACGCGCGCATGGATTTCTACCAAACGACGTGAAAAGCATGCCGATGCTGCTCTTTTTAGCACCCGCACATGGATTTGTGCCAAAACGCGTTTTTAGCATGCACATGCATCTTTTGGTAGACGCGGACGCAGTTTTCTGCAAAACCACACGATATGCATGCAAATGGTGCTTTTGGCAGAACGCGCGTGTGGATTTCTACCAAACGACGTGAAAAGCATGCCGATGCTGCTCTTTTTAGCACCCGCACATGGATTTGTGCCAAAGCGCGTTTTAAGCATGCGCATGCATCTTTTGGTAGACGCGGACGCAGTTTTCTGCAAAACCACACGATAGGCATGCAAATGGTGCTTTTGGCAGAACGCGCGTGTGGATTTCTACCAAACGACGTGAAAAGCATGCCGATGCTGCTCTTTTTAGCACCCGCACATGGATTTGTGCCAAAACGCGTTTTAAGCATGCGCATGCATCTTTTGGTAGACGCGGACGCAGTTTTCTGCAAAACCACACGATATGCATGCAAATGGTGCTTTTGGCAGAACGCGCGTGTGGATTTCTACCAAACGACGTGAAAAGCATGCCGATGCTGCTCTTTTTAACATCCGCACATGGATTTGTGCCAAAACGCGTTTTTAGCATGCACATGCATCTTTTGGTAGACGCGGACGCAGTTTTCTGCAAAACCACACGATATGCATGCAAATGGTGCTTTTGGCAGAACGCGCGTGTGGATTTCTACCAAACGACGTGAAAAGCATGCCGATGCTGCTCTTTTTAACATCCGCACATGGATTTGTGCCAAAACGCGTTTTAAGCATGCGCATGCATCTTTTGGTAGACGCGGACGCAGTTTTCTGCAAAACCACACGATAGGCATGCAAATGGTGCTTTTGGCAGAACGCGCGCGTGGATTTCTACCAAACGACGTGAAAAGCATGCCGATGCTGCTCTTTTTAGCACCCGCACATGGATTTGTGCCAAAACGCGTTTTTAGCATGCACATGCATCTTTTGGTAGACGCGGACGCAGTTTTCTGCAAAACCACACGATATGCATGAAAATGGTGCTTTTGGCAGAACGCGCGTGTGGATTTCTACCAAACGACGTGAAAAGCATGCCGATGCTGCTCTTTTTAACATCCGCACATGGATTTGTGCCAAAACGCGTTTTTAGCATGCACATGCGTCTTTTGGTAGACGCGGACGCAGTTTTCTGCAAAACCACACGATATGCATGCAAATGGTGCTTTTGGCAGAACGCGCGTGTGGATTTCTACCAAACGACGTGAAAAGCATGCCGATGCTGCTCTTTTTAACATCCGCACATGGATTTGTGCCAAAGCGCGTTTTAAGCATGCGCACGCATCTTTTGGTAGACGCGGACGCAGTTTTCTGCAAAACCACACGATAGGCATGCAAATGGTGCTTTTGGCAGAACGCGCGTGTGGATTTCTACCAAACGACGTGAAAAGCATGCCGATGCTGCTCTTTTTAGCACCCGCACATGGATTTGTGCCTAAACGCGTTTTTAGCATGCACATGCATCTTTTGGGAGACGCGGACGCAGTTTTCTGCAAAACCACACGATATGCATGCAAATGGTGCTTTTGGCAGAACGCGCGTGTGGATTTCTACCAAACGACGTGAAAAGCATGCCGATGCTGCTCTTTTTAACATCCGCACATGGATTTGTGCCAAAACGCGTTTTAAGCATGCACATGCATCTTTTGGTAGACGCGGACGCAGTTTTCTGCAAAACCACACGATATGCATGCAAATGGTGCTTTTGGCAGAACGCGCGCGTGGATTTCTACCAAACGACGTGAAAAGCATGCCGATGCTGCTCTTTTTAACATCCGCACATGGATTTGTGCCAAAACGCGTTTTAAGCATGCGCATGCATCTTTTGGTAGACGCGGACGCAGTTTTCTGCAAAACCACACGATAGGCATGCAAATGGTGCTTTTGGCAGAACGCGCGCATGGATTTCTACCAAACGACGTGAAAAGCATGCCGATGCTGCTCTTTTTAGCACCCGCACATGGATTTGTGCCAAAACGCGTTTTTAGCATGCACATGCATCTTTTGGTAGACGCGGACGCAGTTTTCTGCAAAACCACACGATATGCATGCAAATGGTGCTTTTGGCAGAACGCGCGTGTGGATTTCTACCAAACGACGTGAAAAGCATGCCGATGCTGCTCTTTTTAGCACCCGCACATGGATTTGTGCCAAAGCGCGTTTTAAGCATGCGCATGCATCTTTTGGTAGACGCGGACGCAGTTTTCTGCAAAACCACACGATAGGCATGCAAATGGTGCTTTTGGCAGAACGCGCGTGTGGATTTCTACCAAACGACGTGAAAAGCATGCCGATGCTGCTCTTTTTAGCACCCGCACATGGATTTGTGCCAAAACGCGTTTTAAGCATGCGCATGCATCTTTTGGTAGACGCGGACGCAGTTTTCTGCAAAACCACACGATATGCATGCAAATGGTGCTTTTGGCAGAACGCGCGTGTGGATTTCTACCAAACGACGTGAAAAGCATGCCGATGCTGCTCTTTTTAACATCCGCACATGGATTTGTGCCAAAACGCGTTTTTAGCATGCACATGCATCTTTTGGTAGACGCGGACGCAGTTTTCTGCAAAACCACACGATATGCATGCAAATGGTGCTTTTGGCAGAACGCGCGTGTGGATTTCTACCAAACGACGTGAAAAGCATGCCGATGCTGCTCTTTTTAACATCCGCACATGGATTTGTGCCAAAACGCGTTTTTAGCATGCACATGCATCTTTTGGTAGACGCGGACGCAGTTTTCTGCAAAACCACACGATATGCATGCAAATGGTGCTTTTGGCAGAACGCGCGTGTGGATTTCTACCAAACGACGTGAAAAGCATGCCGATGCTGCTCTTTTTAACATCCGCACATGGATTTGTGCCAAAGCGCGTTTTAAGCATGCGCATGCATCTTTTGGTAGACGCGGACGCAGTTTTCTGCAAAACCACACGATATGCATGCAAATGGTGCTTTTGGCAGAACGCGCGCGTGGATTTCTACCAAACGACGTGAAAAGCATGCCGATGCTGCTCTTTTTAACATCCGCACATGGATTTGTGCCAAAACGCGTTTTAAGCATGCGCATGCATCTTTTGGTAGACGCGGACGCAGTTTTCTGCAAAACCACACGATAGGCATGCAAATGGTGCTTTTGGCAGAACGCGCGCATGGATTTCTACCAAACGACGTGAAAAGCATGCCGATGCTGCTCTTTTTAACATCCGCACATGGATTTGTGCCAAAGCGCGTTTTAAGCATGCGCATGCATCTTTTGGTAGACGCGGACGCAGTTTTCTGCAAAACCACACGATAGGCATGCAAATGGTGCTTTTGGCAGAACGCGCGTGTGGATTTCTACCAAACGACGTGAAAAGCATGCCGATGCTGCTCTTTTTAGCACCCGCACATGGATTTGTGCCAAAACGCGTTTTAAGCATGCGCATGCATCTTTTGGTAGACGCGGACGCAGTTTTCTGCAAAACCACACGATATGCATGCAAATGGTGCTTTTGGCAGAACGCGCGTGTGGATTTCTACCAAACGACGTGAAAAGCATGCCGATGCTGCTCTTTTTAACATCCGCACATGGATTTGTGCCAAAACGCGTTTTTAGCATGCACATGCATCTTTTGGTAGACGCGGACGCAGTTTTCTGCAAAACCACACGATATGCATGCAAATGGTGCTTTTGGCAGAACGCGCGTGTGGATTTCTACCAAACGACGTGAAAAGCATGCCGATGCTGCTCTTTTTAACATCCGCACATGGATTTGTGCCAAAACGCGTTTTAAGCATGCGCATGCATCTTTTGGTAGACGCGGACGCAGTTTTCTGCAAAACCACACGATAGGCATGCAAATGGTGCTTTTGGCAGAACGCGCGTGTGGATGTCTACCAAACGACGTGAAAAGCATGCCGATGCTGCTCTTTTTAACATCCGCACATGGATTTGTGCCAAAACGCGTTTTTAGCATGCACATGCGTCTTTTGGTAGACGCGGACGCAGTTTTCTGCAAAACCACACGATATGCATGCAAATGGTGCTTTTGGCAGAACGCGCGTGTGGATTTCTACCAAACGACGTGAAAAGCATGCCGATGCTGCTCTTTTTAACATCCGCACATGGATTTGTGCCAAAGCGCGTTTTAAGCATGCGCATGCATCTTTTGGTAGACGCGGACGCAGTTTTCTGCAAAACCACACGATAGGCATGCAAATGGTGCTTTTGGCAGAACGCGCGTGTGGATTTCTACCAAACGACGTGAAAAGCATGCCGATGCTGCTCTTTTTAGCACCCGCACATGGATTTGTGCCTAAACGCGTTTTTAGCATGCACATGCATCTTTTGGGAGACGCGGACGCAGTTTTCTGCAAAACCACACGATATGCATGCAAATGGTGCTTTTGGCAGAACGCGCGTGTGGATTTCTACCAAACGACGTGAAAAGCATGCCGATGCTGCTCTTTTTAACATCCGCACATGGATTTGTGCCAAAACGCGTTTTAAGCATGCACATGCATCTTTTGGTAGACGCGGACGCAGTTTTCTGCAAAACCACACGATATGCATGCAAATGGTGCTTTTGGCAGAACGCGCGCGTGGATTTCTACCAAACGACGTGAAAAGCATGCCGATGCTGCTCTTTTTAACATCCGCACATGGATTTGTGCCAAAACGCGTTTTAAGCATGCGCATGCATCTTTTGTTTCTGCAAAACCACACGATAGGCATGCAAATGGTGCTTTTGGCAGAACGCGCGCATGGATTTCTACCAAACGACGTGAAAAGCATGCCGATGCTGCTCTTTTTAGCACCCGCACATGGATTTGTGCCAAAACGCGTTTTTAGCATGCACATGCATCTTTGGTAGACGCGGACGCAGTTTTCTGCAAAACCACACGATATGCATGCAAATGGTGCTTTTGGCAGAACGCGCGTGTGGATTTCTACCAAACGACGTGAAAAGCATGCCGATGCTGCTCTTTTTAGCACCCGCACATGGATTTGTGCCAAAGCGCGTTTTAAGCATGCGCATGCATCTTTTGGTAGACGCGGACGCAGTTTTCTGCAAAACCACACGATAGGCATGCAAATGGTGCTTTTGGCAGAACGCGCGTGTGGATTTCTACAAACGACGTGAAAAGCATGCCGATGCTGCTCTTTTTAGCACCCGCACATGGATTTGTGCCAAAACGCGTTTTAAGCATGCGCATGCATCTTTTGGTAGACGCGGACGCAGTTTTCTGCAAAACCACACGATATGCATGCAAATGGTGCTTTTGGCAGAACGCGCGTGTGGATTTCTACAAACGACGTGAAAAGCATGCCGATGCTGCTCTTTTTAAACATCCGCACATGGATTTGTGCCAAAACGCGTTTTTAGCATGCACATGCATCTTTTGGTAGACGCGGACGCAGTTTTCTGCAAAACCACACGATATGCATGCAAATGGTGCTTTTGGCAGAACGCGCGTGTGGATTTCTACCAAACGACGTGAAAAGCATGCCGATGCTGCTCTTTTTAACATCCGCCATGGATTTGTGCCAAAACGCGTTTTAAGCATGCGCATGCATCTTTTGGTAGACGCGGACGCAGTTTTCTGCAAAACCACACGATAGGCATGCAAATGGTGCTTTTGGCAGAACGCGCGCGTGGATTTCTACCAAACGACGTGAAAAGCATGCCGATGCTGCTCTTTTTAGCACCCGCACATGGATTTGTGCCAAAACGCGTTTTTAGCATGCACATGCATCTTTTGGTAGACGCGGACGCAGTTTTCTGCAAAACCACACGATATGCATAAATGGTGCTTTTGGCAGAACGCGCGTGTGGATTTCTACCAAACGACGTGAAAAGCATGCCGATGCTGCTCTTTTTAACATCCGCACATGGATTTGTGCCAAAACGCGTTTTTAGCATGCACATGCGTCTTTGGTAGACGCGGACGCAGTTTTTCTGCAAAACCACACGATATGCATGCAAATGGTGCTTTTGGCAGAACGCGCGTGTGGATTTCTACCAAACGACGTGAAAAGCATGCCGATGCTGCTCTTTTTAACATCCGCACATGGATTTGTGCCAAAGCGCGTTTAAGCATGCGCATGCATCTTTTGGTAGACGCGGACGCAGTTTTCTGCAAAACCACACGATAGGCATGCAAATGGTGCTTTTGGCAGAACGCGCGTGTGGATTTCTACCAAACGACGTGAAAAGCATGCCGATGCTGCTCTTTTTAGCACCCGCACATGGATTTGTGCTAAACGCGTTTTTAGCATGCACATGCATCTTTTGGGAGACGCGGACGCAGTTTCTGCAAAACCACACGATATGCATGCAAATGGTGCTTTTGGCAGAACGCGCGTGTGGATTTCTACCAAACGACGTGAAAAGCATGCCGATGCTGCTCTTTTTAACATCCGCACATGGATTTGTGCCAAAACGCGTTTTAAGCATGCACATGCATCTTTGGTAGACGCGGACGCAGTTTTCTGCAAAACCACACGATATGCATGCAAATGGTGCTTTTGGCAGAACGCGCGCGTGGATTTCTACCAAACGACGTGAAAAGCATGCCGATGCTGCTCTTTTTAACATCCGCACATGGATTTGTGCCAAAACGCGTTTTAAGCATGCGCATGCATCTTTTGGTAGACGCGGACGCAGTTTTCTGCAAAACCACACGATAGGCATGCAAATGGTGCTTTTGGCAGAACGCGCGCATGGATTTCTACCAAACGACGTGAAAAGCATGCCGATGCTGCTCTTTTTAGCACCCGCACATGGATTTGTGCCAAAACGCGTTTTTAGCATGCACATGCATCTTTTGGTAGACGCGGACGCAGTTTTCTGCAAAACCACACGATATGCATGCAAATGGTGCTTTTGGCAGAACGCGCGTGTGGATTTCTACCAAACGACGTGAAAAGCATGCCGATGCTGCTCTTTTTAGCACCCGCACATGGATTTGTGCCAAAGCGCGTTTTAAGCATGCGCATGCATCTTTGGTAGACGCGGACGCAGTTTTCTGCAAAACCACACGATAGGCATGCAAATGGTGCTTTTGGCAGAAGGCGCGTGTGGATTTCTACCAAACGACGTGAAAAGCATGCCGATGCTGCTCTTTTTAGCACCCGCACATGGATTTGTGCCAAAACGCGTTTTAAGCATGCGCATGCATCTTTTGGTAGACGCGGACGCAGTTTTCTGCAAAACCACACGATATGCATGCAAATGGTGCTTTTGGCAGAACGCGCGTGTGGATTTCTACCAAACGACGTGAAAAGCATGCTGATGCTGCTCTTTTTAACATCCGCACATGGATTTGTGCCAAAACGCGTTTTTAGCATGCACATGCATCTTTTGGTAGACGCGGACGCAGTTTTCTGCAAAACCACACGATATGCATGCAAATGGTGCTTTTGGCAGAACGCGCGTGTGGATTTCTACCAAACGACGTGAAAAGCATGCCGATGCTGCTCTTTTTAACATCCGCACATGGATTTGTGCCAAAGCGCGTTTTAAGCATGCGCATGCATCTTTTGGTAGACGCGGACGCAGTTTTCTGCAAAACCACACGATAGGCATGCAAATGGTGCTTTTGGCAGAACGCGCGTGTGGATTTCTACCAAACGACGTGAAAAGCATGCCGATGCTGCTCTTTTTAGCACCCGCACATGGATTTGTGCCCAAACGCGTTTTAAGCATGCGCATGCATCTTTTGGTAGACGCGGACGCAGTTTTCTGCAAAACCACACGATATGCATGCAAATGGTGCTTTTGGCAGAACGCGCGCGTGGATTTCTACAAAACGACGTGAAAAGCATGCCGATGCTGCTCTTTTTAACATCCGCACATGGATTTGTGCCAAAGCGCGTTTTAAGCATGCGCATGCATCTTTTGGTAGACGCGGACGCAGTTTTCTGCAAAACCACACGATAGGCATGCAAATGGTGCTTTTTGCAGAACGCGCGTGTGGATTTCTACCAAACGACGTGAAAAGCATGCCGATGCTGCTCTTTTTAGCACCCGCACATGGATTTGTGCCAAAACGCGTTTTAGCATGCGCATGCATCTTTTGGTAGACGCGGACGCAGTTTTCTGCAAAACCACACGATATGCATGCAAATGGTGCTTTTGGCAGAACGCGCGCGTGGATTTCTACCAAACGACGTGAAAAGCATGCCGATGCTGCTCTTTTTAACATCCGCACATGGATTTGTGCCAAAACGCGTTTTAAGCATGCGCATGCATCTTTTGGTAGACGCGGACGCAGTTTTCTGCAAAACCACACGATATGCATGCAAATGGTGCTTTTGGCAGAACGCGCGTGTGGATTTCTACCAAACGACGTGAAAAGCATGCCGATGCTGCTCTTTTTAGCACCCGCACATGGATTTGTGCCAAAACGCGTTTTAAGCATGCGCATGCATCTTTTGGTAGACGCGGACGCAGTTTTCTGCAAAACCACACGATAGGCATGCAAATGGTGCTTTTGGCAGAACGCGCGTGTGGATTTCTACCAAACGACGTGAAAAGCATGCCGATGCTGCTCTTTTTAGCACCCGCACATGGATTTGTGCCAAAGCGCGTTTTAAGCATGCGCATGCATCTTTTGGTAGACGCGGACGCAGTTTTCTGCAAAACCACACGATATGCATGCAAATGGTGCTTTTGGCAGAACGCGCGTGTGGATTTCTACCAAACGACGTGAAAAGCATGCCGATGCTGCTCTTTTTAGCACCCGCACATGGATTTGTGCCAAAACGCGTTTTAAGCATGCGCATGCATCTTTTGGTAGACGCGGACGCAGTTTTCTGCAAAACCACACGATATGCATGCAAATGGTGCTTTTGGCAGAACGCGCGCGTGGATTTCTACCAAACGACGTGAAAAGCATGCCGATGCTGCTCTTTTTAACATCCGCACATGGATTTGTGCCAAAGCGCGTTTTAAGCATGCGCATGCATCTTTTGGTAGACGCGGACGCAGTTTTCTGCAAAACCACACGATAGGCATGCAAATGGTGCTTTTGGCAGAACGCGCGTGTGGATTTCTACCAAACGACGTGAAAAGCATGCCGATGCTGCTCTTTTTAGCACCCGCACATGGATTTGTGCCAAAACGCGTTTTAAGCATGCGCATGCATCTTTTGGTAGACGCGGACGCAGTTTTCTGCAAAACCACACGATATGCATGCAAATGGTGCTTTTGGCAGAACGCGCGCGTGGATTTCTACCAAACGACGTGAAAAGCATGCCGATGCTGCTCTTTTTAACATCCGCACATGGATTTGTGCCAAAACGCGTTTTAAGCATGCGCATGCATCTTTTGGTAGACGCGGACGCAGTTTTCTCCAAAACCACACGATAGGCATGCAAATGGTGCTTTTGGCAGAACGCGCGTGTGGATTTCTACCAAACGACGTGAAAAGCATGCGATGCTGCTCTTTTTAGCACCCGCACATGGATTTGTGCCAAAACGCGTTTTAGCATGCGCATGCATCTCTTGGTAGACGCGGACGCAGTTTTCTGCAAAACCACACGATAGGCATGCAAATGGTGCTTTTGGCAGAACGCGCGTGTGGATTTCTACCAAACGACGTGAAAAGCATGCCGATGCTGCTCTTTTAGCACCCGCACATGGATTTGTGCCAAAGCGCGTTTTAAGCATGCGCATGCATCTTTTGGTAGACGCGGACGCAGTTTTCTGCAAAACCACACGATATGCATGCAAATGGTGCTTTTGGCAGAACGCGCGCGTGGATTTCTACCAAACGACGTGAAAAGCATGCCGATGCTGCTCTTTTTAACATCCGCACATGGATTTGTGCCAAAACGCGTTTTAAGCATGCGCATGCATCTTTTGGTAGACGCGGACGCAGTTTTCTGCAAAACCACACGATAGCATGCAAATGGTGCTTTTGGCAGAACGCGCGCATGGATTTCTACCAAACGACGTGAAAAGCATGCCGATGCTGCTCTTTTTAACATCCGCACATGGATTTGTGCCAAAACGCGTTTTAAGCATGCGCATGCATCTTTTGGTAGACGCGGACGCAGTTTTCTGCAAAACCACACGATAGGCATGCAAATGGTGCTTTTGGCAGAACGCGCGCGTGGATTTCTACCAAACGACGTGAAAAGCATGCCGATGCTGCTCTTTTTAGCACCCGCACATGGATTTGTGCCAAAACGCGTTTTTAGCATGCACATGCATCTTTTGGTAGACGCGGACGCAGTTTTCTGCAAAACCACACGATATGCATGCAAATGGTGCTTTTGGCAGAACGCGCGCGTGGATTCTACCAAACGACGTGAAAAGCATGCCGATGCTGCTCTTTTTAACATCCGCACATGGATTTGTGCCAAAGCGCGTTTTAAGCATGCGCATGCATCTTTTGGTAGACGCGGACGCAGTTTTCTGCAAAACCACACGATAGGCATGCAAATGGTGCTTTTGGCAGAACGCGCGCATGGATTTCTACCAAACGACGTGAAAAGCATGCCGATGCTGCTCTTTTTAACATCCGCACATGGATTTGTGCCAAAACGCGTTTTAAGCATGCGCATGCATCTTTTGGTAGACGCGGACGCAGTTTTCTGCAAAACCACACGATAGGCATGCAAATGGTGCTTTTGGCAGAACGCGCGCGTGGATTTCTACCAAACGACGTGAAAAGCATGCCGATGCTGCTCTTTTTAGCACCCGCACATGGATTTGTGCCAAAACGCGTTTTAAGCATGCGCATGCATCTTTTGGTAGACGCGGACCCAGTTTTCTGCAAAACCGCACGATATGCACGCAAATGGTGCTTTTGGCAGAACGCGCGCGTGGATTTCTACCAAACGACGTGAAAAGCATGCCGATGCTGCTCTTTTTAACATCCGCACATGGATTTGTGCCAAAGCGCGTTTTAAGATGCGCATGCATCTTTTGGTAGACGCGGACGCAGTTTTCTGCAAAACCACACGATATGCATGCAAATGGTGCTTTTGGCAGAACGCGCGCGTGGATTTCTACCAAACGACGTGAAAAGCATGCCGATGCTGCTCTTTTTAACATCCGCACATGGATTTGTGCCAAAACGCGTTTTAAGCATGCGCATGCATCTTTTGGTAGACGCGGACGCAGTTTTCTGCACAACCACACGATAGGCATGCAAATGGTGCTTTTGGCAGAACGCGCGCGTGGATTTCTACCAAACGACGTGAAAAGCATGCCGATGCTGCTCTTTTTAGCACCCGCACATGGATTTGTGCCAAAACGCGTTTTAAGCATGCGCATGCATCTTTGGTAGACGCGGACGCAGTTTTCTGCAAAACCACACGATAGGCATGCAAATGGTGCTTTTGGCAGAACGCACGCGTGGATTTCTACCAAACGACGTGAAAAGCATGCCGATGCTGCTCTTTTTAACATCCGCACATGGATTTGTGCCAAACGCGTTTTAAGCATGCGCATGCATCTTTTGGTAGACGCGGACGCAGTTTTCTGCAAAACCACACGATATGCATGCAAATGGTGCTTTTGGCAGAACGCGCGCGTGGATTTCTACCAAACGACGTGAAAAGCATGCCGATGCTGCTCTTTTTAACATCCACACATGGATTTGTGCCAAAGCGCGTTTTAAGCATGCGCATGCATCTATTGGTAGACGCGGACGCAGTTTTCTGCAAAACCACACGATAGGCATGCAAATGGTGCTTTTGGCAGAACGCGCGCGTGGATTTCTACCAAACGACGTGAAAAGCATGCCGATGCTGCTCTTTTTAGCACCGCACATGGATTTGTGCCGAAACGCGTTTTAAGCATGCGCATGCATCTTTTGGTAGACGCGGACGCAGTTTTCTGCAAAACCACACGATATGCATGCAAATGGTGCTTTTGGCAGAACGCGCGCGTGGATTTCTACCAAACGACGTGAAAAGCATGCCGATGCTGCTCTTTTTAGCACCCGCACATGGATTTGTGCCAAAACGCGTTTTAAGCATGCGCATGCATCTTTTGGTAGACGCGGACGCAGTTTTCTGCAAAACCACACGATATGCATGCAAATGGTGCTTTTGGCAGAACGCGCGCGTGGATTTCTACCAAACGACGTGAAAAGCATGCCGATGCTGCTCTTTTTAACATCCGCACATGGATTTGTGCCAAAGCGCGTTTTAAGCATGCGCATGCATCTTTTGGTAGACGCGGACGCAGTTTTCTGCAAAACCACACGATATGCATGCAAATGGTGCTTTTGGCAGAACGCGCGTGTGGATTTCTACCAAACGACGTGAAAAGCATGCCGATGCTGCTCTTTTTAACATCCGCACATGGATTTGTGCCAAAACGCGTTTTTAGCATGCACATGCATCTTTTGGTAGACGCGGACGCAGTTTTCTGCAAAACCACACGATATGCATGCAAATGGTGCTTTCGCAGAACGCGCGTGTGGATTTCTACCAAACGACGTGAAAAGCATGCCGATGCTGCTCTTTTTAACATCCGCACATGGATTTGTGCCAAAGCGCGTTTTAAGCATGCGCATGCATCTTTTGGTAGACGCGGACGCAGTTTTCTGCAAAACCACACGATATGCATGCAAATGGTGCTTTTGGCAGAACGCGCGTGTGGATTTCTACCAAACGACGTGATAAGCATGCCGATGCTGCTCTTTTTAACATCCGCACATGGATTTGTGCCAAAACGCGTTTTTAGCATGCACATGCATCTTTTGGTAGACGCGGACGCAGTTTTCTGCAAAACCACACGATATGCATGCAAATGGTGCTTTTGGCAGAACGCGCGTGTGGATTTCTACCAAACGACGTGAAAAGCATGCCGATGCTGCTCTTTTTAGCACCCGCACATGGATTTGTGCCAAAACGCGTTTTAAGCATGCGCATGCATCTTTTGGTAGATGCGGACGCAGTTTTCTGCAAAACCACACGATATGCATGCAAATGGTGGTTTTGGCAGAACGCGCGCGTGGATTTCTACCAAACGACGTGAAAAGCATGCCGATGCTGCTCTTTTTAACATCCGCACATGGATTTGTGCCAAAACGCGTTTTAAGCATGCGCATGCATCTTTTGGTAGACGCGGACGCAGTTTTCTGCAAAACCACACGATATGCATGCAAATGGTGCTTTTGGCAGAACGCGCGTGTGGATTTCTACCAAACGACGTGAAAAGCATGCCGATGCTGCTCTTTTTAGCACCCGCACATGGATTTGTGCCAAAACGCGTTTTAAGCATGCGCATGCATCTTTTGGTAGACGCGGACGCAGTTTTCTGCAAAACCACACGATATGCATGCAAATGGTGCTTTTGGCAGAACGCGCGCGTGGATTTCTACCAAACGACGTGAAAAGCATGCCGATGCTGCTCTTTTTAACATCCGCACATGGATTTGTGCCAAAATGCGTTTTTAGCATGCACATGCATCTTTTGGTAGACGCGGACGCAGTTTTCTGCAAAACCACACGATATGCATGCAAATGGTGCTTTTGGCAGAACGCGCGTGTGGATTTCTACCAAACGACGTGAAAAGCATGCCGATGCTGCTCTTTTTAGCACCCGCACATGGATTTGTGCCAAAACGCGTTTTAAGCATGCGCATGCATCTTTTGGTAGACGCGGACGCAGTTTTCTGCAAAACCACACGATATGCATGCAAATGGTGCTTTTGGCAGAACGCGCGTGTGGATTTCTACCAAACGACGTGAAAAGCATGCCGATGCTGCTCTTTTTAACATCCGCACATGGATTTGTGCCAAAACGCGTTTTAAGCATGCGCATGCATCTTTTGGTAGACGCGGACGCAGTTTTCTGCAAAACCACACGATAGGCATGCAAATGGTGCTTTTGGCAGAACGCGCGCGTGGATTTCTACAAACGACGTGAAAAGCATGCCGATGCTGCTCTTTTTAACATCCGCACATGGATTTGTGCCAAAAACGCGTTTAAGCATGCGCATGCATCTTTTGGTAGACGCGGACGCAGTTTTTCTGCAAAACCACACGATATGCATGCAAATGGTGCTTTTGGCAGAACGCGCGCGTGGATTTCTACCAAACGACGTGAAAAGCATGCCGATGCTGCTCTTTTTAACATCCGCACATGGATTTTTTTCCAAAACGCGTTTTTAGCATGCACATGCATCTTTTGGTAGACGCGGACGCAGTTTTCTGCAAAACCACACGATATGCATGCAAATGGTGCTTTTGGCAGAACGCGCGTGTGGATTTCTACCAAACGACGTGAAAAGCATGCCGATGCTGCTCTTTTTAGCACCCGCACATGGATTTGTGCCAAAACGCGTTTTAAGCATGTGCATGCATCTTTTGGTAGACGCGGACGCAGTTTTCTGCAAAACCACACGATATGCATGCAAATGGTGCTTTTGGCAGAACGCGCGTGTGGATTTCTACCAAACGACGTGAAAAGCATGCCGATGCTGCTCTTTTTAACATCCGCACATGGATTTGTGCCAAAACGCGTTTTAAGCATGCGCATGCATCTTTTGGTAGACGCGGACGCAGTTTTCTGCAAAACCACACGATATGCATGCAAATGGTGCTTTTGGCAGAACGCGCGCGTGGATTTCTACCAAACGACGTGAAAAGCATGCCGATGCTGCTCTTTTTAACATCCGCACATGGATTTGTGCCAAAGCGCGTTTTAAGCATGCGCATGCATCTTTTGGTAGACGCGGACGCAGTTTTCTGCAAAACCACACGATATGCATGCAAATGGTGCTTTTGCAGAACGCGCGTGTGGATTTCTACCAAACGACGTGAAAAGCATGCCGATGCTGCTCTTTTTAACATCCGCACATGGATTTGTGCCAAAACGCGTTTTTAGCATGCACATGCATCTTTTGGTAGACGCGGACGCAGTTTTCTGCAAAACCACACGATATGCATGCAAATGGTGCTTTTCGCAGAACGCGCGTGTGGATTTCTACCAAACGACGTGAAAAGCATGCCGATGCTGCTCTTTTTAACATCCGCACATGGATTTGTGCCAAAGCGCGTTTTAAGCATGCGCATGCATCTTTTGGTAGACGCGGACGCAGTTTTCTGCAAAACCACACGATATGCATGCAAATGGTGCTTTTGGCAGAACGCGCGTGTGGATTTCTACCAAACGACGTGATAAGCATGCCGATGCTCCTCTTTTTAACATCCGCACATGGATTTGTGCCAAAACGCGTTTTTAGCATGCACATGCATCTTTTGGTAGACGCGGACGCAGTTTTCTGCAAAACCACACGATATGCATGCAAATGGTGCTTTTGCAGAACGCGCGTGTGGATTTCTACCAAACGACGTGAAAAGCATGCCGATGCTGCTCTTTTTAGCACCCGCACATGGATTGTGCCAAAACGCGTTTTAAGCATGCGCATGCATCTTTTGGTAGATGCGGACGCAGTTTTCTGCAAAACCACACGATATGCATGCAAATGGTGGTTTTGGCAGAACGCGCGCGTGGATTTCTACCAAACGACGTGAAAGCATGCCGATGCTGCTCTTTTTAACATCCGCACATGGATTTGTGCCAAAACGCGTTTTAAGCATGCGCATGCATCTTTTGGTAGACGCGGACGCAGTTTTCTGCAAAACCACACGATATGCATGCAAATGGTGCTTTTGGCAGAACGCGCGTGTGGATTTCTACCAAACGACGTGAAAAGCATGCCGATGCTGCTCTTTTTAGCACCCGCACATGGATTTGTGCCAAAACGCGTTTTAAGCATGCGCATGCATCTTTTGGTAGACGCGGACGCAGTTTTCTGCAAAACCACACGATATGCATGCAAATGGTGCTTTTGGCAGAACGCGCGCGTGGATTTCTACCAAACGACGTGAAAAGCATGCCGATGCTGCTCTTTTTAACATCCGCACATGGATTTGTGCCAAAATGCGTTTTTAGCATGCACATGCATCTTTTGGTAGACGCGGACGCAGTTTTCTGCAAAACCACACGATATGCATGCAAATGGTGCTTTTGGCAGAACGCGCGTGTGGATTTCTACCAAACGACGTGAAAGCATGCCGATGCTGCTCTTTTTAGCACCCGCACATGGATTTGTGCCAAAACGCGTTTTAAGCATGCGCATGCATCTTTTGGTAGACGCGGACGCAGTTTTCTGCAAAACCACACGATATGCATGCAAATGGTGCTTTTGGCAGAACGCGCGTAGTGGATTTCTACCAAACGACGTGAAAAGCATGCCGATGCTGCTCTTTTTAACATCCGCACATGGATTTGTGCCAAAACGCGTTTTAAGCATGCGCATGCATCTTTTGGTAGACGCGGACGCAGTTTTCTGCAAAACCACACGATAGGCATGCAAATGGTGCTTTTGGCAGAACGCGCGCGTGGATTTCTACCAAACGACGTGAAAAGCATGCCGATGCTGCTCTTTTTAACATCCGCACATGGATTTGTGCCAAAACGCGTTTTAAGCATGCGCATGCATCTTTTGGTAGACGCGGACGCAGTTTTCTGCAAAACCACACGATATGCATGCAAATGGTGCTTTTGGCAGATCGCGCGCGTGGATTTCTACCAAACGACGTGAAAAGCATGCCGATGCTGCTCTTTTTAACATCCGCACATGGATTTTTTTCCAAAACGCGTTTTTAGCATGCACATGCATCTTTTGGTAGACGCGGACGCAGTTTTCTGCAAAACCACACGATATGCATGCAAATGGTGCTTTTGGCAGAACGCGCGTGTGGATTTCTACCAAACGACGTGAAAAGCATGCCGATGCTGCTCTTTTTAGCACCCGCACATGGATTTGTGCCAAAACGCGTTTTAAGCATGTGCATGCATCTTTTGGTAGACGCGGACGCAGTTTTCTGCAAAACCACACGATATGCATGCAAATGGTGCTTTTGGCAGAACGCGCGTGTGGATTTCTACCAAACGACGTGAAAAGCATGCCGATGCTGCTCTTTTTAACATCCGCACATGGATTTGTGCCAAACGCGTTTTAAGCATGCGCATGCATCTTTGGTAGACGCGGACGCAGTTTTCTGCAAAACCACACGATAGGCATGCAAATGGTGCTTTTGGCAGAACGCGCGCGTGGATTTCTACCAAACGACGTGAAAAGCATGCCGATGCTGCTCTTTTTACCATCCGCACATGGATTTGTGCCAAAACGCGTTTTAAGCATGCGCATGCATCTTTTGGTAGACGCGGACGCAGTTTTCTGCAAAACCACACGATATGCATGCAAATGGTGCTTTTGGCAGAACGCGCGCGTGGATTTCTACCAAACGACGTGAAAAGCATGCCGATGCTGCTCTTTTAACATCCGCACATGGATTTGTGCCAAAACGCGTTTTAAGCATGCGCATGCATCTTTGGTAGACGCGGACGCAGTTTTCTGCAAAACCACACGATAGGCATGCAAATGGTGCTTTTGCAGAACGCGCGCGTGGATTTCTACCAAACGACGTGAAAAGCATGCCGATGCTGCTCTTTTTAACATCCGCACATGGATTTGTGCCAAAACGCGTTTTAAGCATGCGCATGCATCTTTTGGTAGACGCGGACGCAGTTTTCTGCAAAACCACACGATATGCATGCAAATGGTGCTTTTGGCAGAACGCGCGCGTGGATTTCTACCAAACGACGTGAAAAGCATGCCGATGCTGCTCTTTTTAACATCCGCACATGGATTTTTTTCCAAAACGCGTTTTAGCATGCACATGCATCTTTTGGTAGACGCGGACGCAGTTTTCTGCAAAACCACACGATATGCATGCAAATGGTGCTTTTGGCAGAACGCGCGTGTGGATTTCTACCAAACGACGTGAAAAGCATGCCGATGCTGCTCTTTTTAGCACCCGCACATGGATTTGTGCCAAAACGCGTTTTAAGCATGTGCATGCATCTTTTGGTAGACGCGGACGCAGTTTTCTGCAAAACCACACGATATGCATGCAAATGGTGCTTTTGGCAGAACGCGCGTGTGGATTTCTACCAACGACGTGAAAAGCATGCCGATGCTGCTCTTTTTAACATCCGCACATGGATTTGTGCCAAAACGCGTTTTAAGCATGCGCATGCATCTTTTGGTAGACGCGGACGCAGTTTTCTGCAAAACCACACGATATGCATGCAAATGGTGCTTTTGGCAGAACGCGCGCGTGGATTTCTACCAAACGACGTGAAAAGCATGCCGATGCTGCTCTTTTTAACATCCGCACATGGATTTGTGCCAAAGCGCGTTTTAAGCATGCGCATGCATCTTTTGGTAGACGCGGACGCAGTTTTCTGCAAAACCACACGATATGCATGCAAATGGTGCTTTTGGCAGAACGCGCGTGTGGATTTCTACCAAACGACGTGAAAAGCATGCCGATGCTGCTCTTTTTAACATCCGCACATGGATTTGTGCCAAAACGCGTTTTTAGCATGCACATGCATCTTTTGGTAGACGCGGACGCAGTTTTCTGCAAAACCACACGATATGCATGCAAATGGTGCTTTTCGCAGAACGCGCGTGTGGATTTCTACCAAACGACGTGAAAAGCATGCCGATGCTGCTCTTTTTAACATCCGCACATGGATTTGTGCCAAAGCGCGTTTAAGCATGCGCATGCATCTTTTGGTAGACGCGGACGCAGTTTTCTGCAAAACCACACGATATGCATGCAAATGTGCTTTTGGCAGAACGCGCGTGTGGATTTCTACCAAACGACGTGATAAGCATGCCGATGCTGCTCTTTTTAACATCCGCACATGGATTTGTGCCAAAACGCGTTTTTAGCATGCACATGCATCTTTTGGTAGACGCGGACGCAGTTTTCTGCAAAACCACACGATATGCATGCAAATGGTGCTTTTGGCAGAACGCGCGTGTGGATTTCTACCAAACGACGTGAAAAGCATGCCGATGCTGCTCTTTTTAGCACCCGCACATGGATTTGTGCCAAAACGCGTTTTAAGCATGCGCATGCATCTTTTGGTAGATGCGGACGCAGTTTTCTGCAAAACCACACGATATGCATGCAAATGGTGGTTTTGGCAGAACGCGCGCGTGGATTTCTACCAAACGACGTGAAAAGCATGCCGATGCTGCTCTTTTTAACATCCGCACATGGATTTGTGCCAAAACGCGTTTTAAGCATGCGCATGCATCTTTTGGTAGACGCGACGCAGTTTTCTGCAAAACCACACGATATGCATGCAAATGGTGCTTTTGGCAGAACGCGCGTGTGATTTCTACCAAACGACGTGAAAAGCATGCCGATGCTGCTCTTTTTAGCACCCGCACATGGATTTGTGCCAAAACGCGTTTTAAGCATGCGCATGCATCTTTTGGTAGACGCGGACGCAGTTTTCTGCAAACCACACGATATGCATGCAAATGGTGCTTTTGGCAGAACGCGCGCGTGGATTTCTACCAAACGACGTGAAAAGCATGCCGATGCTGCTCTTTTTAACATCCGCACATGGATTTGTGCCAAAATGCGTTTTTAGCATGCACATGCATCTTTTGGTAGACGCGGACGCAGTTTTCTGCAAAACCACACGATATGCATGCAAATGGTGCTTTTGGCAGAACGCGCGTGTGATTTCTACCAAACGACGTGAAAAGCATGCCGATGCTGCTCTTTTTAGCACCCGCACATGGATTTGTGCCAAAACGCGTTTTAAGCATGCGCATGCATCTTTTGGTAGACGCGGACGCAGTTTTCTGCAAAACCACACGATATGCATGCAAATGGTGCTTTTGCAGAACGCGCGTGTGGATTTCTACCAAACGACGTGAAAAGCATGCCGATGCTGCTCTTTTTAACATCCGCACATGGATTTGTGCCAAAACGCGTTTTAAGCATGCGCATGCATCTTTTGGTAGACGCGGACGCAGTTTTCTGCAAAACCACACGATAGGCATGCAAATGGTGCTTTTGGCAGAACGCGCGCGTGGATTTCTACCAAACGACGTGAAAAGCATGCCGATGCTGCTCTTTTTAACATCCGCACATGGATTTGTGCCAAAACGCGTTTTAAGCATGCGCATGCATCTTTTGGTAGACGCGGACGCAGTTTTCTGCAAAACCACACGATATGCATGCAAATGGTGCTTTTGGCAGAACGCGCGCGTGGATTTCTACCAAACGACGTGAAAAGCATGCCGATGCTGCTCTTTTTAACATCCGCACATGGATTTTTTTCCAAAACGCGTTTTTAGCATGCACATGCATCTTTTGGTAGACGCGGACGCAGTTTTCTGCAAAACCACACGATATGCATGCAAATGGTGCTTTTGGCAGAACGCGCGTGTGGATTTCTACCAAACGACGTGAAAAGCATGCCGATGCTGCTCTTTTTAGCACCCGCACATGGATTTGTGCCAAAACGCGTTTTAAGCATGTGCATGCATCTTTTGGTAGACGCGGACGCAGTTTTCTGCAAAACCACACGATATGCATGCAAATGGTGCTTTTGGCAGAACGCGCGTGTGGATTTCTACAAACGACGTGAAAAGCATGCCGATGCTGCTCTTTTTAACATCCGCACATGGATTTGTGCCAAAACGCGTTTTAAGCATGCGCATGCATCTTTTGGTAGACGCGGACGCAGTTTTCTGCAAACCACACGATAGGCATGCAAATGGTGCTTTTGGCAGAACGCGCGCGTGGATTTCTACCAAACGACGTGAAAAGCATGCCGATGCTGCTCTTTTTACCATCCGCACATGGATTTGTGCCAAAACGCGTTTTAAGCATGCGCATGGCATCTTTTGGTAGACGCGGACGCAGTTTTCTGCAAAACCACACGATATGCATGCAAATGGTGCTTTTGGCAGAACGCGCGCGTGGATTTCTACCAAACGACGTGAAAAGCATGCCGATGCTGCTCTTTTTAACATCCGCACATGGATTTGTGCCAAAACGCGTTTTAAGCATGCGCATGCATCTTTTGGTAGACGCGGACGCAGTTTTCTGCAAAACCACACGATAGGCATGCAAATGGTGCTTTTGGCAGAACGCGCGCGTGGATTTCTACCAAACGACGTGAAAAGCATGCCGATGCTGCTCTTTTTAACATCCGCACATGGATTTGTGCAAAACGCGTTTTAAGCATGCGCATGCATCTTTTGGTAGACGCGGACGCAGTTTTCTGCAAAACCACACGATATGCATGCAAATGGTGCTTTTGGCAGAACGCGCGCGTGGATTTCTACCAAACGACGTGAAAAGCATGCCGATGCTGCTCTTTTTAACATCCGCACATGGATTTTTTTCCAAAACGCGTTTTTAGCATGCACATGCATCTTTTGGTAGACGCGGACGCAGTTTTCTGCAAAACCACACGATATGCATGCAAATGGTGCTTTTGGCAGAACGCGCGTGTGGATTTCTACCAAACGACGTGAAAAGCATGCCGATGCTGCTCTTTTTAGCACCCGCACATGGATTTGTGCCAAAACGCGTTTTAAGCATGTGCATGCATCTTTTGGTAGACGCGGACGCAGTTTCTGCAAAAACCACACGATATGCATGCAAATGGTGCTTTTGGCAGAACGCGCGTGTGGATTTCTACCAAACGACGTGAAAAGCATGCCGATGCTGCTCTTTTTAACATCCGCACATGGATCTGTGCCAAAACGCGTTTTAAGCATGCGCATGCATCTTTTGGTAGACGCCGGACGCAGTTTTCTGCAAAACCACACGATAGGCATGCAAATGGTGCTTTTGGCAGAACGCGCGCGTGGATTTCTACCAAACGACGTGAAAAGCATGCCGATGCTGCTCTTTTTAGCACCCGCACATGAGGATTTGTGCCAAAACGCGTTTTAAGCATGCGCATGCATCTTTTGTAGACGCGGACGCAGTTTCTGCAAAACCACACGATATGCATGCAAATGGTGCTTTTGGCAGAACGCGCGCGTGGATTTCTACCAAACGACGTGAAAAGCATGCCGATGCTGCTCTTTTTAACATCCGCACATGGATTTGTGCCAAAGCGCGTTTTAAGCATGCGCATGCATCTTTTGGTAGACGCGGACGCAGTTTTCTGCAAAACCACACGATATGCATGCAAATGGTGCTTTTTGGCAGAACGCGCGTGTGGATTTCTACCAAACGACGTGAAAAGCATGCCCATGCTGCTCTTTTTAACATCCGCACATGGATTTGTGCCAAAACGCGTTTTTAGCATGCACATGCATCTTTTGGTAGACGCGGACGCAGTTTTCTGCAAAACCACACGATATGCATGCAAATGGTGCTTTTCGCAGAACGCGCGTGTGGATTTCTACCAAACGACGTGAAAAGCATGCCGATGCTGCTCTTTTTAACATCCGCACATGGATTTGTGCCAAAGCGCGTTTTAAGCATGCGCATGCATCTTTTGGTAGACGCGGACGCAGTTTTCTGCAAAACCACACGATATGCATGCAAATGGTGCTTTTGGCAGAACGCGCGTGTGGATTTCTACCAAACGACGTGATAAGCATGCCGATGCTGCTCTTTTTAACATCCGCACATGGATTTGTGCCAAAACGCGTTTTTAGCATGCACATGCATCTTTTGGTAGACGCGGACGCAGTTTTCTGCAAAACCACACGATATGCATGCAAATGGTGCTTTTGGCAGAACGCGCGTGTGGATTTCTACCAAACGACGTGAAAAGCATGCCGATGCTGCTCTTTTTAGCACCCGCACATGGATTTGTGCCAAAACGCGTTTTAAGCATGCGCATGCATCTTTTGGTAGACGCGGACGCAGTTTTCTGCAAAACCACACGATAGGCATGCAAATGGTGCTTTTGGCAGAACGCGCGCGTGGATTTCTACCAAACGACGTGAAAAGCATGCCGATGCTGCTCTTTTTAACATCCGCACATGGATTTGTGCCAAAACGCGTTTTAAGCATGCGCATGCATCTTTTGGTAGACGCGGACGCAGTTTTCTGCAAAACCACACGATATGCATGCAAATGGTGCTTTTGGCAGAACGCGCGCGTGGATTTCTACCAAACGACGTGAAAAGCATGCCGATGCTGCTCTTTTTAACATCCGCACATGGATTTGCGCCAAAACGCGTTTTTAGCATGCACATGCATCTTTTGGTAGACGCGGACGCAGTTTTCTGCAAAACCACACGATATGCATGCAAATGGTGCTTTTGGCAGAACGCGCGTGTGGATTTCTACCAAACGACGTGAAAAGCATGCCGATGCTGCTCTTTTTAGCACCCTCACATGGATTTGTGCCAAAACGCGTTTTAAGCATGCGCATGCATCTTTTGGTAGACGCGGACGCAGTTTTCTGCAAAACCACACGATATGCATGCAAATGGTGCTTTTGGCAGAACGCGCGTGTGGATTTCTACCAAACGACGTGAAAAGCATGCCGATGCTGCTCTTTTTAGCACCCGCACATGTATTTGTGCCAAAACGCGTTTTAAGCATGTGCATGCATCTTTTGGTAGACGCGGACGCAGTTTTCTGCAAAACCACACGATATGCATGCAAATGGTGCTTTTGGCAGAACGCGCGTGTGGATTTCTACCAAACGACGTGAAAAGCATGCCGATGCTGCTCTTTTTAACATCCGCACATGGATTTGTGCCAAAACGCGTTTTAAGCATGCGCATGCATCTTTTGGTAGACGCGGACGCAGTTTTCTGCAAAACCACACGATAGGCATGCAAATGGTGCTTTTGGCAGAACGCGCGCGTGGATTTCTACCAAACGACGTGAAAAGCATGCCGATGCTGCTCTTTTTAACATCCGCACATGGATTTGTGCCAAACGCGTTTTAAGCATGCGCATGCATCTTTTGGTAGACGCAGACGCAGTTTTCTGCAAAACCACACGATATGCATGCAAATGGTGCTTTTGGCAGAACGCGCGCGTGGATTTCTACCAAACGACGTGAAAAGCATGCCGATGCTGCTCTTTTTAACATCCGCACATGGATTTGTGCCAAAACGCGTTTTTAGCATGCACATGCATCTTTTGGTAGACGCGGACGCAGTTTTCTGCAAAACCACACGATATGCATGCAAATGGTGCTTTTGGCAGAACGCGCGTGTGGATTTCT
>NW_027460680.1:0-42988 GCF_050947875.1 Dermacentor variabilis | reverse complement strand
TGCCGATGCTGCTCTTTTTAGCACCCGCACATGGATTTGTGCCAAAACGCGTTTTTAGCATGCACATGCATCTTTTGGTAGACGCGGACGCAGTTTTCTGCAAAACCACACGATATGCATGCAAATGGTGCTTTTGGCAGAACGCGCGCGTGGATTTCTACCAAACGACATGAAAAGCATGCCGATGCTGCTCTATTTAACATCCGCACATGGATTTGTGCCAAAGCGCGTTTTAAGCATGCGCATGCATCTTTTGGTAGACGCGGACGCAGTTTTCTGCAAAACCACACGATATGCATGCAAATGGTGCTTTTGGCAGAACGCGCGCGTGGATTTCTACCAAACGACGTGAAAAGCATGCCGATGCTGCTCTTTTTAACATCCGCACATGGATTTGTGCCATAGCGCGTTTTAAGCATGCGCATGCATCTTTTGGTAGACGCGGACGCAGTTTTCTGCAAAACCACACGATAGGCATGCAAATGGTGCTTTTGGCAGAACGCGCGCGTGGATTTCTACCAAACGACGTGAAAAGCATGCCGATGCTGCTCTTTTTAGCACCCGCACATGGATTTGTGCCAAAACGCGTTTTTAGCATGCACATGCATCTTTTGGTAGACGCGGACGCAGTTTTCTGCAAAACCACACGATATGCATGCAAATGGTGCTTTTGGCAGAACGCGCGTGTGGATTTCTACCAAACGACGTGAAAAGCATGCCGATGCTGCTCTTTTTAGCACCCGCACATGGATTTGTGCCAAAACGCGTTTTTAGCATGCACATGCATCTTTTGGTAGACGCGGACGCAGTTTTCTGCAAAACCACACGATATGCATGCAAATGGTGCTTTTGGCAGAACGCGCGTGTGGATTTCTACCAAACGACGTGAAAAGCATGCCGATGCTGCTCTTTTTAGCACCCGCACATGGATTTGTGCCAAAACGCGTTTTAAGCATGTGCATGCATCTTTTGGTAGACGCGGACGCAGTTTTCTGCAAAACCACACGATATGCATGCAAATGGTGCTTTTGGCAGAACGCGCGCGTGGATTTCTACCAAACGACATGAAAAGCATGCCGATGCTGCTCTTTTTAACATCCGCACATGGATTTGTGCCAAAACGCGTTTTAAGCATGCGCATGCATCTTTTGGTAGACGCGGACGCAGTTTTCTGCAAAACCACACGATATGCATGCAAATGGTGCTTTTGCCAGAACGCGCGCGTGGATTTCTACCAAACGACGCGAAAAGCATGCCGATGCTGCTCTTTTTAGCACCCGCACATGGATTTGTGCCAAAACGCGTTTTAAGCATGCGCATGCATCTTTTGGTAGACGCGGACGCAGTTTTCTGCAAAACCACACGATATGCATGCAAATGGTGGTTTTGGCAGAACGCGCGCGTGGATTTCTACCAAACGACGTGAAAAGCATGCCGATGCTGCTCTTTTTCGCACCCGCACATAGATTTGTGCCAAAACGCGTTTTTAGCATGCACATGCATCTTTTGGTAGACGCGGACGCAGTTTTCTGCAAAACCACACGATATGCATGCAAATGGTGCTTTTGGCAGAACGCGCGCGTGGATTTCTACCAAACGACGTGAAAAGCATGCCGATGCTGCTCTTTTTAACATCCGCACATGGATTTGTGCCAAAGCGCGTTTTAAGCATGCGCATGCATCTTTTGGTAGACGCGGACGCAGTTTTCTGCAAAACCACACGATAGGCATGCAAATGGTGCTTTTGGCAGAACGCGCGCGTGGATTTCTACCAAACGACGTGAAAAGCATGCCGATGCTGCTCTTTTTAGCACCCGCACATGGATTTGTGCCAAAACGCGTTTTTAGCATGCACATGCATCTTTTGGTAGACGCGGACGCAGTTTTCTGCAAAACCACACGATATGCATGCAAATGGTGCTTTTGGCAGAACGCGCGTGTGGATTTCTACCAAACGACGTGAAAAGCATGCCGATGCTGTTCTTTTTAGCACCCGCACATGGATTTGTGCCAAAACGCGTTTTAAGCATGCGCATGCATCTTTTGGTAGACGCGGACGCAGTTTTCTGCAAAACCACACGATATGCATGCAAATGGTGCTTTTGGCAGAACGCGCGCGTGGATTTCTACCAAACGACGTGAAAAGCATGCCGATGCTGCTCTTTTTAACATCCGCACATGGATTTGTGCCAAAACGCGTTTTAAGCATGCGCATGCATCTTTTGGTAGACGCGGACGCAGTTTTCTGCAAAACCACACGATATGCATGCAAATGGTGCTTTTGGCAGAACGCGCGCGTGGATTTCTACCAAACGACGTGAAAAGCATGCCGATGCTGCTCTTTTTAACATCCGCACATGGATTTGTGCCAAAACGCGTTTTAAGCATGCGCATGCATCTTTTGGTAGACGCGGACGCAGTTTTCTGCAAAACCACACGATAGGCATGCAAATGGTGCTTTTGGCAGAACGCGCGCGTGGATTTCTACCAAACGACGTGAAAAGCATGCCGATGCTGCTCTTTTTAGCACCCGCACATGGATTTGTGCCAAAACGCGTTTTTAGCATGCACATGCATCTTTTGGTAGACGCGGACGCAGTTTTCTGCAAAACCACACGATATGCATGCAAATGGTGCTTTTGGCAGAACGCGCGTGTGGATTTCTACCAAACGACGTGAAAAGCATGCCGATGCTGCTCTTTTTAGCACCCGCACATGGATTTGTGCCAAAACGCGTTTTTAGCATGCACATGCATCTTTTGGTAGACGCGGACGCAGTTTTCTGCAAAACCACACGATATGCATGCAAATGGTGCTTTTGGCAGAACGCGCGTGTGGATTTCTACCAAACGACGTGAAAAGCATGCCGATGCTGCTCTTTTTAGCACCCGCACATAGATTTGTGCCAAAACGCGTTTTAAGCATGTGCATGCATCTTTTGGTAGACGCGGACGCAGTTTTCTGCAAAACCACACGATATGCATGCAAATGATGCTTTTGGCAGAACGCGCGCGTGGATTACTACCAAACGACATGAAAAGCATGCCGATGCTGCTCTTTTTAACATCCGCACATGGATTTGTGCCAAAGCGCGTTTTAAGCATGCGCATGCATCTTTTGGTAGACGCGGACGCAGTTTTCTGCAAAACCACACGATATGCATGCAAATGGTGCTTTTGGCAGAACGCGCGCGTGGATTTCTACCAAACGACGTGAAAAGCATGCCGATGCTGCTCTTTTTAACATCCGCACATGGATTTGTGCCAAAGCGCGTTTTAAGCATGCGCATGCATCTTTTGGTAGACGCGGACGCAGTTTTCTGCAAAACCACACGATAGGCATGCAAATGGTGCTTTTGGCAGAACGCGCGCGTGGATTTCTACCAAACGACGTGAAAAGCATGCCGATGCTGCTCTTTTTAGCACCCGCACATGGATTTGTGCCAAAACGCGTTTTTAGCATGCACATGCATCTTTTGGTAGACGCGGACGCAGTTTTCTGCAAAACCACACGATATGCATGCAAATGGTGCTTTTGGCAGAACGCGCGTGTGGATTTCTACCAAACGACGTGAAAAGCATGCCGATGCTGCTCTTTTTAGCACCCGCACATGGATTTGTGCCAAAACGCGTTTTAAGCATGCGCATGCATCTTTTGGTAGACGCGGACGCAGTTTTCTGCAAAACCACACGATATGCATGCAAATGGTGCTTTTGGCAGAACGCGCGCGTGGATTTCTACCAAACGACGTGAAAAGCATGCCGATGCTGCTCTTTTTAACATCCGCACATGGATTTGTGCCAAAGCGCGTTTTAAGCATGCGCATGCATCTTTTGGTAGACGCGGACGCAGTTTTCTGCAAAACCACACGATAGGCATGCAAATGGCGCTTTTGGCAGAACGCGCGCGTGGATTTCTACCAAACGACGTGAAAAGCATGCCGATGCTGCTCTTTTTAACATCCGCACATGGATTTGTGCCAAAACGCGTTTTAAGCATGCGCATGCATCTTTTGGTAGACGCGGACGCAGTTTTCTGCAAAACCACACGATAGGCATGCAAATGGTGCTTTTGGCAGAACGCGCGCGTGGATTTCTACCAAACGACGTGAAAAGCATGCCGATGCTGCTCTTTTTAGCACCCGCACATGGATTTGTGCCAAAACGCGTTTTTAGCATGCACATGCATCTTTTGGTAGACGCGGACGCAGTTTTCTGCAAAACCACACGATATGCATGCAAATGGTGCTTTTGGCAGAACGCGCGTGTGGATTTCTACCAAACGACGTGAAAAGCATGCCGATGCTGCTCTTTTTAGCACCCGCACATGGATTTGTGCCTAAACGCGTTTTTAGCATGCACATGCATCTTTTGGTAGACGCGGACGCAGTTTTCTGCAAAACCACACGATATGCATGCAAATGGTGCTTTTGGCAGAACGCGCGTGTGGATTTCTACCAAACGACGTGAAAAGCATGCCGATGCTGCTCTTTTTAGCACCCGCACATGGATTTGTGCCAAAACGCGTTTTAAGCATGTGCATGCATCTTTTGGTAGACGCGGACGCAGTTTTCTGCAAAACCACACGATATGCATGCAAATGGTGCTTTTGGCAGAACGCGCGCGTGGATTTCTACCAAACGACATGAAAAGCATGCCGATGCTGCTCTTTTTAATATCCGCACATGGATTTGTGCCAAAACGCGTTTTAAGCATGCGCATGCATCTTTTGGTAGACGCGGACGCAGTTTTCTGCAAAACCACACGATATGCATGCAAATGGTGCTTTTGGCAGAACGCGCGCGTGGATTTCTACCTAACGACGCGAAAAGCATGCCGATGCTGCTCTTTTTAGCACCCGCACATGGATTTGTGCCAAAACGCGTTTTAAGCATGCGCATGCATCTTTTGGTAGACGCGGACGCAGTTTTCTGCAAAACCACACGATATGCATGCAAATGGTGGTTTTGGCAGAACGCGCGCGTGGATTTCTAGCAAACGACGTGAAAAGCATGCCGATGCTGCTCTTTTTAGCACCCGCACATGGATTTGTGCCAAAACGCGTTTTTAGCATGCACATGCATCTTTTGGTAGACGCGGACGCAGTTTACTGCAAAACCACACGATATGCATGCAAATGGTGCTTTTGGCAGAACGCGCGCGTGGATTTCTACCAAACGACGTGAAAAGCATGCCGATGCTGCTCTTTTTAACATCCGCACATGGATTTGTGCCAAAGCGCGTTTTAAGCATGCGCATGCATCTTTTGGTAGACGCGGACGCAGTTTTCTGCAAAACCACACGATAGGCATGCAAATGGTGCTTTTGGCAGAACGCGCGCGTGGATTTCTACCAAACGACGTGAAAAGCATGCCGATGCTGCTCTTTTTAGCACCCGCACATGGATTTGTGCCAAAACGCGTTTTTAGCATGCACATGCATCTTTTGGTAGACGCGGACGCAGTTTTCTGCAAAACCACACGATATGCATGCAAATGGTGCTTTTGGCAGAACGCGCGCGTGGATTTCTACCAAACGACATGAAAAGCATGCCGATGCTGCTCTTTTTAACATCCGCACATGGATTTGTGCCAAAGCGCGTTTTAAGCATGCGCATGCATCTTTTGGTAGACGCGGACGCAGTTTTCTGCAAAACCACACGATATGCATGCAAATGGTGCTTTTGGCAGAACGCGCGCGTGGATTTCTACCAAACGACGTGAAAAGCATGCCGATGCTGCTCTTTTTAACATCCGCACATGGATTTGTGCCAAAGCGCGTTTTAAGCATGCGCATGCATCTTTTGGTAGACGCGGACGCAGTTTTCTGCAAAACCACACGATAGGCATGCAAATGGTGCTTTTGGCAGAACGCGCGCGTGGATTTCTACCAAACGACGTGAAAAGCATGCCGATGCTGCTCTTTTTAACATCCGCACATGGATTTGTGCCAAAACGCGTTTTAAGCATGCGCATGCATCTTTTGGTAGACGCGGACGCAGTTTTCTGCAAAAGCACACGATATGCATGCAAATGGTGCTTTTGGCAGAACGCGCGCGTGGATTTCTACCAAACGACGTGAAAAGCATGCCGATGCTGCTCTTTTTAGCACCCGCACATGGATTTGTGCCAAAACGCGTTTTAAGCATGCGCATGCATCTTTTGGTAGACGCGGACGCAGTTTTCTGCAAAACCACACGATATGCATGCAAATGGTGGTTTTGGCAGAACGCGCGCGTGGATTTCTACCAAACGACGTGAAAAGCATGCCGATGCTGCTCTTTTTAGCACCCGCACATGGATTTGTGCCAAAACGCGTTTTTAGCATGCACATGCATCTTTTGGTAGACGCGGACGCAGTTTTCTGCAAAACCACACGATATGCATGCAAATGGTGCTTTTGGCAGAACGCGCGCGTGGATTTCTACCAAACGACGTGAAAAGCATGCCGATGCTGCTCTTTTTAACATCCGCACATGGATTTGTGCCAAAGCGCGTTTTAAGCATGCGCATGCATCTTTTGGTAGACGCGGACGCAGTTTTCTGCAAAACCACACGATAGGCATGCAAATGGTGCTTTTGGCAGAACGCGCGCGTGGATTTCTACCAAACGACGTGAAAAGCATGCCGATGCTGCTCTTTTTAGCACCCGCACATGGATTTGTGCCAAAACGCGTTTTTAGCATGCACATGCATCTTTTGGTAGACGCGGACGCAGTTTTCTGCAAAACCACACGATATGCATGCAAATGGTGCTTTTGGCAGAACGCGCGTGTGGATTTCTACCAAACGACGTGAAAAGCATGCCGATGCTGCTCTTTTTAGCACCCGCACATGGATTTGTGCCAAAACGCGTTTTAAGCATGCGCATGCATCTTTTGGTAGACGCGGACGCAGTTTTCTGCAAAACCACACGATATGCATGCAAATGGTGCTTTTGGCAGAACGCGCGCGTGGATTTCTACCAAACGACGTGAAAAGCATGCCGATGCTGCTCTTTTTAACATCCGCACATGGATTTGTGCCAAAACGCGTTTTAAGCATGCGCATGCATCTTTTGGTAGACGCGGACGCAGTTTTCTGCAAAACCACACGATATGCATGCAAATGGTGCTTTTGGCAGAACGCGCGCGTGGATTTCTACCAAACGACGTGAAAAGCATGCCGATGCTGCTCTTTTTAACATCCGCACATGGATTTGTGCCAAAACGCGTTTTAAGCATGCGCATGCATCTTTTGGTAGACGCGGACGCAGTTTTCTGCAAAACCACACGATAGGCATGCAAATGGTGCTTTTGGCAGAACGCGCGCGTGGATTTCTACCAAACGACGTGAAAAGCATGCCGATGCTGCTCTTTTTAGCACCCGCACATGGATTTGTGCCAAAACGCGTTTTTAGCATGCACATGCATCTTTTGGTAGACGCGGACGCAGTTTTCTGCAAAACCACACGATATGCATGCAAATGGTGCTTTTGGCAGAACGCGCGCGTGGATTACTACCAAACGACATGAAAAGCATGCCGATGCTGCTCTTTTTAACATCCGCACATGGATTTGTGCCAAAGCGCGTTTTAAGCATGCGCATGCATCTTTTGGTAGACGCGGACGCAGTTTTCTGCAAAACCACACGATATGCATGCAAATGGTGCTTTTGGCAGAACGCGCGCGTGGATTTCTACCAAACGACGTGAAAAGCATGCCGATGCTGCTCTTTTTAACATCCGCACATGGATTTGTGCCAAAGCGCGTTTTAAGCATGCGCATGCATCTTTTGGTAGACGCGGACGCAGTTTTCTGCAAAACCACACGATAGGCATGCAAATGGTGCTTTTGGCAGAACGCGCGCGTGGATTTCTACCAAACGACGTGAAAAGCATGCCGATGCTGCTCTTTTTAGCACCCGCACATGGATTTGTGCCAAAACGCGTTTTTAGCATGCACATGCATCTTTTGGTAGACGCGGACGCAGTTTTCTGCAAAACCACACGATATGCATGCAAATGGTGCTTTTGGCAGAACGCGCGTGTGGATTTCTACCAAACGACGTGAAAAGCATGCCGATGCTGCTCTTTTTAGCACCCGCACATGGATTTGTGCCAAAACGCGTTTTAAGCATGCGCATGCATCTTTTGGTAGACGCGGACGCAGTTTTCTGCAAAACCACACGATATGCATGCAAATGGTGCTTTTGGCAGAACGCGCGCGTGGATTTCTACCAAACGACGTGAAAAGCATGCCGATGCTGCTCTTTTTAACATCCGCACATGGATTTGTGCCAAAGCGCGTTTTAAGCATGCGCATGCATCTTTTGGTAGACGCGGACGCAGTTTTCTGCAAAACCACACGATAGGCATGCAAATGGTGCTTTTGGCAGAACGCGCGCGTGGATTTCTACCAAACGACATGAAAAGCATGCCGATGCTGCTCTTTTTAACATCCGCACATGGATTTGTGCCAAAGCGCGTTTTAAGCATGCGCATGCATCTTTTGGTAGACGCGGACGCAGTTTTCTGCAAAACCACACGATATGCATGCAAATGGTGCTTTTGGCAGAACGCGCGCGTGGATTTCTACCAAACGACGTGAAAAGCATGCCGATGATGCTCTTTTTAACATCCGCACATGGATTTGTGCCAAAGCGCGTTTTAAGCATGCGCATGCATCTTTTGGTAGACGCGGACGCAGTTTTCTGCAAAACCACACGATATGCATGCAAATGGTGCTTTTGGCAGAACGCGCACGTGGATTTCTACCAAACGACGTGAAAAGCATGCCGATGCTGCTCTTTTTAACATCCGCACATGGATTTGTGCCAAAACGCGTTTTAAGCATGCGCATGCATCTTTTGGTAGACGCGGACGCAGTTTTCTGCAAAACCACACGATATGCATGCAAATGGTGCTTTTGGCAGAACGCGCGCGTGGATTTCTACCAAACGACGTGAAAAGCATGCCGATGCTGCTCTTTTTAACATCCGCACATGGATTTGTGCCAAAGCGCGTTTTAAGCATGCGCATGCATCTTTTGGTAGACGCGGACGCAGTTTTCTGCAAAACCACACGATAGGCATGCAAATGGCGCTTTTGGCAGAACGCGCGCGTGGATTTCTACCAAACGACGTGAAAAGCATGCCGATGCTGCTCTTTTTAACATCCGCACATGGATTTGTGCCAAAACGCGTTTTAAGCATGCGCATGCATCTTTTGGTAGACGCGGACGCAGTTTTCTGCAAAACCACACGATAGGCATGCAAATGGTGCTTTTGGCAGAACGCGCGCGTGGATTTCTACCAAACGACGTGAAAAGCATGCCGATGCTGCTCCTTTTAGCACCCGCACATGGATTTGTGCCAAAACGCGTTTTTAGCATGCACATGCATCTTTTGGTAGACGCGGACGCAGTTTTCTGCAAAACCACACGATATGCATGCAAATGGTGCTTTTGGCAGAACGCGCGTGTGGATTTCTACCAAACGACGTGAAAAGCATGCCGATGCTGCTCTTTTTAGCACCCGCACATGGATTTGTGCCAAAACGCGTTTTTAGCATGCACATGCATCTTTTGGTAGACGCGGACGCAGTTTTCTGCAAAACCACACGATATGCATGCAAATGGTGCTTTTGGCAGAACGCGCGTGTGGATTTCTACCAAACGACGTGAAAAGCATGCCGATGCTGCTCTTTTTAGCACCCGCACATGGATTTGTGCCAAAACGCGTTTTAAGCATGTGCATGCATCTTTTGGTAGACGCGGACGCAGTTTTCTGCAAAACCACACGATATGCATGCAAATGGTGCTTTTGGCAGAACGCGCGCGTGGATTTCTACCAAACGACATGAAAAGCATGCCGATGCTGCTCTTTTTAACATCCGCACATGGATTTGTGCCAAAACGCGTTTTAAGCATGCGCATGCATCTTTTGGTAGACGCGGACGCAGTTTTCTGCAAAACCACACAATATGCATGCAAATGGTGCTTTTGGCAGAACGCGCGCGTGGATTTCTTCCAAACGACGCGAAAAGCATGCCGATGCTGCTCTTTTTAGCACCCGCACATGGATTTGTGCCAAAACGCGTTTTAAGCATGCGCATGCATCTTTTGGTAGACGCGGACGCAGTTTTCTGCAAAACCACACGATATGCATGCAAATGGTGGTTTTGGCAGAACGCGCGCGTGGATTTCTACCAAACGACGTGAAAAGCATGCCGATGCTGCTCTTTTTAGCACCCGCACATGGATTTGTGCCAAAACGCGTTTTTAGCATGCACATGCATCTTTTGGTAGACGCGGACGCAGTTTTCTGCAAAACCACACGATATGCATGCAAATGGTGCTTTTGGCAGAACGCGCGCGTGGATTTCTACCAAACGACGTGAAAAGCATGCCGATGCTGCTCTTTTTAACATCCGCACATGGATTTGTGCCAAAGCGCGTTTTAAGCATGCGCATGCATCTTTTGGTAGACGCGGACGCAGTTTTCTGCAAAACCACACGATATGCATGCAAATGGTGCTTTTGGCAGAACGCGCGTGTGGATTTCTACCAAACGACGTGAAAAGCATGCCGATGCTGCTCTTTTTAGCACCCGCACATGGATTTGTGCCAAAACGCGTTTTAAGCATGCGCATGCATCTTTTGGTAGACGCGGACGCAGTTTTCTGCAAAACCACACGATATGCATGCAAATGGTGCTTTTGGCAGAACGCGCGCGTGGATTTCTACCAAACGACGTGAAAAGCATGCCGATGCTGCTCTTTTTAACATCCGCACATGGATTTGTGCCAAAACGCGTTTTAAGCATGCGCATGCATCTTTTGGTAGACGCGGACGCAGTTTTCTGCAAAACCACACGATATGCATGCAAATGGTGCTTTTGGCAGAACGCGCGCGTGGATTTCTACCAAACGACGTGAAAAGCATGCCGATGCTGCTCTTTTTAACATCCGCACATGGATTTGTGCCAAAACGCGTTTTAAGCATGCGCATGCATCTTTTGGTAGACGCGGACGCAGTTTTCTGCAAAACCACACGATAGGCATGCAAATGGTGCTTTTGGCAGAACGCGCGCGTGGATTTCTACCAAACGACGTGAAAAGCATGCCGATGCTGCTCTTTTTAGCACCCGCACATGGATTTGTGCCAAAACGCGTTTTTAGCATGCACATGCATCTTTTGGTAGACGCGGACGTAGTTTTCTGCAAAACCACACGATATGCATGCAAATGGTGCTTTTGGCAGAACGCGCGTGTGGATTTCTACCAAACGACGTGAAAAGCATGCCGATGCTGCTCTTTTTAGCACCCGCACATGGATTTGTGCCAAAACGCGTTTTTAGCATGCACATGCATCTTTTGGTAGACGCGGACGCAGTTTTCTGCAAAACCACACGATATGCATGCAAATGGTGCTTTTGGCAGAACGCGCGTGTGGATTTCTACCAAACGACGTGAAAAGCATGCCGATGCTGCTCTTTTTAGCACCCGCACATAGATTTGTGCCAAAACGCGTTTTAAGCATGTGCATGCATCTTTTGGTAGACGCGGACGCAGTTTTCTGCAAAACCACACGATATGCATGCAAATGGTGCTTTTGGCAGAACGCGCGCGTGGATTACTACCAAACGACATGAAAAGCATGCCGATGCTGCTCTTTTTAACATCCGCACATGGATTTGTGCCAAAGCGCGTTTTAAGCATGCGCATGCATCTTTTGGTAGACGCGGACGCAGTTTTCTGCAAAACCACACGATATGCATGCAAATGGTGCTTTTGGCAGAACGCGCGCGTGGATTTCTACCAAACGACGTGAAAAGCATGCCGATGCTGCTCTTTTTAACATCCGCACATGGATTTGTGCCAAAGCGCGTTTTAAGCATGCGCATGCATCTTTTGGTAGACGCGGACGCAGTTTTCTGCAAAACCACACGATAGCCATGCAAATGGTGCTTTTGGCAGAACGCGCGCGTGGATTTCTACCAAACAACGTGAAAAGCATGCCGATGCTGCTCTTTTTAGCACCCGCACATGGATTTGTGCCAAAACGCGTTTTTAGCATGCACATGCATCTTTTGGTAGACGCGGACGCAGTTTTCTGCAAAACCACACGATATGCATGCAAATGGTGCTTTTGGCAGAACGCGCGTGTGGATTTCTACCAAACGACGTGAAAAGCATGCCGATGCTGCTCTTTTTAGCACCCGCACATGGATTTGTGCCAAAACGCGTTTTAAGCATGCGCATGCATCTTTTGGTAGACGCGGACGCAGTTTTCTGCAAAACCACACGATATGCATGCAAATGGTGCTTTTGGCAGAACGCGCGCGTGGATTTCTACCAAACGACGTCAAAAGCATGCCGATGCTGCTCTTTTTAACATCCGCACATGGATTTGTGCCAAAGCGCGTTTTAAGCATGCGCATGCATCTTTTGGTAGACGCGGACGCAGTTTTCTGCAAAACCACACGATAGGCATGCAAATGGTGCTTTTGGCAGAACGCGCGCGTGGATTTCTACCAAACGACATGAAAAGCATGCCGATGCTGCTCTTTTTAACATCCGCACATGGATTTGAGCCAAAGCGCGTTTTAAGCATGCGCATGCATCTTTTGGTAGACGCGGACGCAGTTTTCTGCAAAACCACACGATATGCATGCAAATGGTGCTTTTGGCAGAACGCGCGCGTGGATTTCTACCAAACGACGTGAAAAGCATGCCGATGATGCTCTTTTTAACATCCGCACATGGATTTGTGCCAAAGCGCGTTTTAAGCATGCGCATGCATCTTTTGGTAGACGCGGACGCAGTTTTCTGCAAAACCACACGATATGCATGCAAATGGTGCTTTTGGCAGAACGCGCGCGTGGATTTCTACCAAACGACGTGAAAAGCATGCCGATGCTGCTCTTTTTAACATCCGCACATGGATTTGTGCCAAAACGCGTTTTAAGCATGCGCATGCATCTTTTGGTAGACGCGGACGCAGTTTTCTGCAAAACCACACGATATGCATGCAAATGGTGCTTTTGGCAGAACGCGCGCGTGGATTTCTACCAAACGACGTGAAAAGCATGCCGATGCTGCTCTTTTTAACATCCGCACATGGATTTGTGCCAAAGCGCGTTTTAAGCATGCGCATGCATCTTTTGGTAGACGCGGACGCAGTTTTCTGCAAAACCACACGATAGGCATGCAAATGGCGCTTTTGGCAGAACGCGCGCGTGGATTTCTACCAAACGACGTGAAAAGCATGCCGATGCTGCTCTTTTTAGCACCCGCACATGGATTTGTGCCAAAACGCGTTTTAAGCATGCGCATGCATCTTTTGGTAGACGCGGACGCAGTTTTCTGCAAAACCACACGATATGCATGCAAATGGTGGTTTTGGCAGAACGCGCGCGTGGATTTCTACCAAACGACGTGAAAAGCATGCCGATGCTGCTCTTTTTAGCACCAGCACATGGATTTGTGCCAAAACGCGTTTTTAGCATGCACATGCATCTTTTGGTAGACGCGGACGCAGTTTTCTGCAAAACCACACGATATGCATGCAAATGGTGCTTTTGGCAGAACGCGCGTGTGGATTTCTACCAAACGACGTGAAAAGCATGCCGATGCTGCTCTTTTTAGCACCCGCACATGGATTTGTGCCAAAACGCGTTTTTAGCATGCACATGCATCTTTTGGTAGACGCGGACGCAGTTTTCTGCAAAACCACACGATATGCATGCAAATGGTGCTTTTGGCAGAACGCGCGTGTGGATTTCTACCAAACGACGTGAAAAGCATGCCGATGCTGCTCTTTTTAGCACCCGCACATGGATTTGTGCCAAAACGCGTTTTAAGCATGTGCATGCATCTTTTGGTAGACGCGGACGCAGTTTTCTGCAAAACCACACGATATGCATGCAAATGGTGCTTTTGGAAGAACGCGCGCGTGGATTTCTACCAAACGACATGAAAAGCATGCCGATGCTGCTCTTTTTAACATCCGCACATGGATTTGTGCCAAAGCGCGTTTTAAGCATGCGCATGCATCTTTTGGTAGACGCGGACGCAGTTTTCTGCAAAACCACACGATATGCATGCAAATGGTGCTTTTGGCAGAACGCGCGCGTGGATTTCTACCAAACGACGTGAAAAGCATGCCGATGCTGCTCTTTTTAACATCCGCACATGGATTTGTGCCAAAGCGCGTTTTAAGCATGCGCATGCATCTTTTGGTAGACGCGGACGCAGTTTTCTGCAAAACCACACGATAGGCATGCAAATGGTGCTTTTGGCAGAACGCGCGCGTGGATTTCTACCAAACGACGTGAAAAGCATGCCGATGCTGCTCTTTTTAGCACCCGCACATGGATTTGTGCCAAAACGCGTTTTTAGCATGCACATGCATCCTTTGGTAGACGCGGACGCAGTTTTCTGCAAAACCACACGATATGCATGCAAATGGTGCTTTTGGCAGAACGCGCGTGTGGATTTCTACCAAACGACGTGAAAAGCATGCCGATGCTGCTCTTTTTAGCACCCGCACATGGATTTGTGCCAAAACGCGTTTTAAGCATGCGCATGCATCTTTTGGTAGACGCGGACGCAGTTTTCTGCAAAACCACACGATATGCATGCAAATGGTGCTTTTGGCAGAACGCGCGCGTGGATTTCTACCAAACGACGTGAAAAGCATGCCGATGCTGCTCTTTTTAACATCCGCACATGGATTTGTGCCAAAACGCGTTTTAAGCATGCGCATGCATCTTTTGGTAGACGCGGACGCAGTTTTCTGCAAAAGCACACGATATGCATGCAAATGGTGCTTTTGGCAGAACGCGCGCGTGGATTTCTACCAAACGACGTGAAAAGCATGCCGATGCTGCTCTTTTTAGCACCCGCACATGGATTTGTGCCAAAACGCGTTTTTAGCATGCACATGCATCTTTTGGTAGACGCGGACGCAGTTTTCTGCAAAACCACACGATATGCATGCAAATGGTGCTTTTGGCAGAACGCGCGCGTGGATTTCTACCAAACGACGTGAAAGGCATGCCGATGCTGCTCTTTTTAACATCCGCACATGGATTTGTGCCAAAGCGCGTTTTAAGCATGCGCATGCATCTTTTGGTAGACGCGGACGCAGTTTTCTGCAAAACCACACGATAGGCATGCAAATGGTGCTTTTGGCAGAACGCGCGCGTGGATTTCTACCAAACGACGTGAAAAGCATGCCGATGCTGCTCTTTTTAGCACCCGCACATGGATTTGTGCCAAAACGCGTTTTTAGCATGCACATGCATCTTTTGGTAGACGCGGACGCAGTTTTCTGCAAAACCACACGATATGCATGCAAATGGTGCTTTTGGCAGAACGCGCGTGTGGATTTCTACCAAACGACGTGAAAAGCATGCCGATGCTGCTCTTTTTAGCACCCGCACATGGATTTGTGCCAAAACGCGTTTTAAGCATGCGCATGCATCTTTTGGTAGACGCGGACGCAGTTTTCTGCAAAACCACACGATATGCATGCAAATGGTGCTTTTGGCAGAACGCGCGCGTGGATTTCTACCAAACGACGTGAAAAGCATGCCGATGCTGCTCTTTTTAACATCCGCACATGGATTTGTGCCAAAACGCGTTTTAAGCATGCGCATGCATCTTTTGGTAGACGCGGACGCAGTTTTCTGCAAAAGCACACGATATGCATGCAAATGGTGCTTTTGGCAGAACGCGCGCGTGGATTTCTACCAAACGACGTGAAAAGCATGCCGATGCTGCTCTTTTTAACATCCGCACATGGATTTGTGCCAAAGCGCGTTTTAAGCATGCGCATGCATCTTTTGGTAGACGCGGACGCAGTTTTCTGCAAAACCACACGATAGGCATGCAAATGGTGCTTTTGGCAGAACGCGCGCGTGGATTTCTACCAAACGACGTGAAAAGCATGCCGATGCTGCTCTTTTTAGCACCCGCACATGGATTTGTGCCAAAACGCGTTTTTAGCATGCACATGCATCTTTTGGTAGACGCGGACGCAATTTTCTGCAAAACCACACGATATGCATGCAAATGGTGCTTTTGGCAGAACACGCGTGTGGATTTCTACCAAACGACGTGAAAAGCATGCCGATGCTGCTCTTTTTAGCACCCGCACATGGATTTGTGCCAAAACGCATTTTAAGCATGCGCATGCATCTTTTGGTAGACGCGGACGCAGTTTTCTGCAAAACCACACGATATGCATGCAAATGGTGCTTTTGGCAGAACGCGCGCGTGGATTTCTACCAAACGACATGAAAAGCATGCCGATGCTGCTCTTTTTAACATCCGCACATGGATTTGTGCCAAAGCGCGTTTTAAGCATGCGCATGCATCTTTTGGTAGACGCGGACGCAGTTTTCTGCAAAACCACACGATATGCATGCAAACGGTGCTTTTGGCAGAACGCGCGCGTGGATTTCTACCAAACGACGTGAAAAGCATGCCGATGCTGCTCTTTTTAACATCCGCACATGAATTTGTGCCAAAACGCGTTTTAAGCATGCGCATGCATCTTTTGGTAGACGCGGACGCAGTTTTCTGCAAAACCACACGATATGCATGCAAATGCTGCTTTTGGCAGAACGCGCGCGTGGATTTCTACCAAACGACGTGAAAAGCATGCCGATGCTGCTCTTTTTAACATCCGCACATGGATTTGTGCCAAAGCGCGTTTTAAGCATGCGCATGCATCTTTTGGTAGACGCGGACGCAGTTTTCTGCAAAACCACACGATAGGCATGCAAATGGCGCTTTTGGCAGAACGCGCGCGTGGATTTCTACCAAACGACGTGAAAAGCATGCCGATGCTGCTCTTTTTAGCACCCGCACATGGATTTGTGCCAAAACGCGTTTTAAGCATGCGCATGCATCTTTTGGTAGACGCGGACGCAGTTTTCTGCAAAACCACACGATATGCATGCAAATGGTGGTTTTGGCAGAACGCGCGCGTGGATTTTTACCAAACGACGTGAAAAGCATGCCGATGCTGCTCTTTTTAGCACCCGCACATGGATTTGTGCCAAAACGCGTTTTTAGCATGCACATGCATCTTTTGGTAGACGCGGACGCAGTTTTCTGCAAAACCACACGATATGCATGCAAATGGTGCTTTTGGCAGAACGCGCGTGTGGATTTCTACCAAACGACGTGAAAAGCATGCCGATGCTGCTCTTTTTAGCACCCGCACATGGATTTGTGCCAAAACGCGTTTTAAGCATGCGCATGCATCTTTTGGTAGACGCGGACGCAGTTTTCTGCAAAACCACACGATATGCATGCAAATGGTGCTTTTGGCAGAACGCGCGCGTGGATTTCTACCAAACGACGTGAAAAGCATGCCGATGCTGCTCTTTTTAACATCCGCACATGGATTTGTGCCAAAGCGCGTTTTAAGCATGCGCATGCATCTTTTGGTAGACGCGGACGCAGTTTTCTGCAAAACCACACGATAGGCATGCAAATGGTGCTTTTGGCAGAACGCGCGCGTGGATTTCTACCAAACGACGTGAAAAGCATGCCGATGCTGCTCTTTTTAGCACCCGCACATGGATTTGTGCCAAAACGCGTTTTTAGCATGCACATGCATCTTTTGGTAGACGCGGACGCAGTTTTCTGCAAAACCACACGATATGCATGCAAATGGTGCTTTTGGCAGAACGCGCGTGTGGATTTCTACCAAACGACGTGAAAAGCATGCCGATGCTGCTCTTTTTAGCACCCGCACATGGATTTGTGCCAAAGCGCGTTTTAAGCATGCGCATGCAACTTTTGGTAGACGCGGACGCAGTTTTCTGCAAAACCACACGATAGGCATGCAAATGGTGCTTTTGGCAGAACGCGCGCGTGGATTTCTACCAAACGACGTGAAAAGCATGCCGATGCTGCTCTTTTTAGCACCCGCACATGGATTTGTGCCAAAACGCGTTTTTAGCATGCACATGCATCTTTTGGTAGACGCGGACGCAGTTTTCTGCAAAACCACACGATATGCATGCAAATGGTGCTTTTGGCAGAACGCGCGTGTGGATTTCTACCAAACGACGTGAAAAGCATGCCGATGCTGCTCTTTTTAGCACCCGCACATGGATTTGTGCCAAAACGCGTTTTAAGCATGCGCATGCATCTTTTGGTAGACGCGGACGCAGTTTTCTGCAAAACCACACGATATGCATGCAAATGGTGCTTTTGGCAGAACGCGCGCGTGGATTTCTACCAAACGACGTGAAAAGCATGCCGATGCTGCTCTTTTTAACATCCGCACATGGATTTGTGCCATAGCGCGTTTTAAGCATGCGCATGCATCTTTTGGTAGACGCGGACGCAGTTTTCTGCAAAACCACACGATAGGCATGCAAATGGTGCTTTTGGCAGAACGCGCGTGTGGATTTCTACCAAACGACGTGAAAAGCATGCCGATGCTGCTCTTTTTAGCACCCTCACATGGATTTGTGCCAAAACGCGTTTTAAGCATGCGCATGCATCTTTTGGTAGACGCGGACGCAGTTTTCTGCAAAACCACACGATATGCATGCAAATGGTGCTTTTGGCAGAACGCGCGCGTGGATTTCTACCAAACGACGTGAAAAGCATGCCGATGCTGCTCTTTTTAACATCCGCACATGGATTTGTGCCAAAACGCGTTTTAAGCATGCGCATGCATCTTTTGGTAGACGCGGACGCAGTTTTCTGCAAAACCACACGATAGGCATGCAAATGGTGCTTTTGGCAGAACGCGCGCGTGGATTTCTACCAAACGACGTGAAAAGCATGCCGATGCTGCTCTTTTTAGCACCCGCACATGGATTTGTGCCAAAACGCGTTTTTAGCATGCACATGCATCTTTTGGTAGACGCGGACGCAGTTTTCTGCAAAACCACACGATATGCATGCAAATGGTGCTTTTGGCAGAACGCGCGTGTGGATTTCTACCAAACGACGTGAAAAGCATGCCGATGCTGCTCTTTTTAGCACCCGCACATGGATTTGTGCCAAAACGCGTTTTTAGCATGCACATGCATCTTTTGGTAGACGCGGACGCAGTTTTCTGCAAAACCACACGATATGCATGCAAATGGTGCTTTTGGCAGAACGCGCGTGTGGATTTCTACCAAACGACGTGAAAAGCATGCCGATGCTGCTCTTTTTAGCACCCGCACATGGATTTGTGCCAAAACGCGTTTTAAGCATGTGCATGCATCTTTTGGTAGACGCGGACGCAGTTTTCTGCAAAACCACACGATATGCATGCAAATGGTGCTTTTGGCAGAACGCGCGCGTGGATTTCTACCAAACGACGTGAAAAGCATGCCGATGCTGCTCTTTTTAACATCCGCACATGGATTTGTGCCATAGCGCGTTTTAAGCATGCGCATGCATCTTTTGGTAGACGCGGACGCAGTTTTCTGCAAAACCACACGATAGGCATGCAAATGGTGCTTTTGGCAGAACGCGCGTGTGGATTTCTACCAAACGACGTGAAAAGCATGCCGATGCTGCTCTTTTTAGCACCCTCACATGGATTTGTGCCAAAACGCGTTTTAAGCATGCGCATGCATCTTTTGGTAGACGCGGACGCAGTTTTCTGCAAAACCACACGATATGCATGCAAATGGTGCTTTTGGCAGAACGCGCGCGTGGATTTCTACCAAACGACGTGAAAAGCATGCCGATGCTGCTCTTTTTAACATCCGCACATGGATTTGTGCCAAAACGCGTTTTAAGCATGCGCATGCATCTTTTGGTAGACGCGGACGCAGTTTTCTGCAAAACCACACGATAGGCATGCAAATGGTGCTTTTGGCAGAACGCGCGCGTGGATTTCTACCAAACGACGTGAAAAGCATGCCGATGCTGCTCTTTTTAACATCCGCACATGGATTTGTGCCAAAGCGCGTTTTAAGCATGCGCATGCATCTTTTGGTAGACGCGGACGCAGTTTTCTGCAAAACCACACGATAGGCATGCAAATGGTGCTTTTGGCAGAACGCGCGCGTGGATTTCTACCAAACGACGTGAAAAGCATGCCGATGCTGCTCTTTTTAGCACCCGCACATGGATTTGTGCCAAAACGCGTTTTTAGCATGCACATGCATCTTTTGGTAGACGCGGACGCAGTTTTCTGCAAAACCACACGATATGCATGCAAATGGTGCTTTTGGCAGAACGCGCGTGTGGATTTCTACCAAACGACGTGAAAAGCATGCCGATGCTGCTCTTTTTAGCACCCGCACATGGATTTGTGCCAAAGCGCGTTTTAAGCATGCGCATGCAACTTTTGGTAGACGCGGACGCAGTTTTCTGCAAAACCACACGATAGGCATGCAAATGGTGCTTTTGGCAGAACGCGCGCGTGGATTTCTACCAAACGACGTGAAAAGCATGCCGATGCTGCTCTTTTTAGCACCCGCACATGGATTTGTGCCAAAACGCGTTTTTAGCATGCACATGCATCTTTTGGTAGACGCGGACGCAGTTTTCTGCAAAACCACACGATATGCATGCAAATGGTGCTTTTGGCAGAACGCGCGTGTGGATTTCTACCAAACGACGTGAAAAGCATGCCGATGCTGCTCTTTTTAGCACCCGCACATGGATTTGTGCCAAAACGCGTTTTAAGCATGCGCATGCATCTTTTGGTAGACGCGGACGCAGTTTTCTGCAAAACCACACGATATGCATGCAAATGGTGCTTTTGGCAGAACGCGCGCGTGGATTTCTACCAAACGACGTGAAAAGCATGCCGATGCTGCTCTTTTTAACATCCGCACATGGATTTGTGCCATAGCGCGTTTTAAGCATGCGCATGCATCTTTTGGTAGACGCGGACGCAGTTTTCTGCAAAACCACACGATAGGCATGCAAATGGTGCTTTTGGCAGAACGCGCGTGTGGATTTCTACCAAACGACGTGAAAAGCATGCCGATGCTGCTCTTTTTAGCACCCTCACATGGATTTGTGCCAAAACGCGTTTTAAGCATGCGCATGCATCTTTTGGTAGACGCGGACGCAGTTTTCTGCAAAACCACACGATATGCATGCAAATGGTGCTTTTGGCAGAACGCGCGCGTGGATTTCTACCAAACGACGTGAAAAGCATGCCGATGCTGCTCTTTTTAACATCCGCACATGGATTTGTGCCAAAACGCGTTTTAAGCATGCGCATGCATCTTTTGGTAGACGCGGACGCAGTTTTCTGCAAAACCACACGATAGGCATGCAAATGGTGCTTTTGGCAGAACGCGCGCGTGGATTTCTACCAAACGACGTGAAAAGCATGCCGATGCTGCTCTTTTTAGCACCCGCACATGGATTTGTGCCAAAACGCGTTTTTAGCATGCACATGCATCTTTTGGTAGACGCGGACGCAGTTTTCTGCAAAACCACACGATATGCATGCAAATGGTGCTTTTGGCAGAACGCGCGTGTGGATTTCTACCAAACGACGTGAAAAGCATGCCGATGCTGCTCTTTTTAGCACCCGCACATGGATTTGTGCCAAAACGCGTTTTTAGCATGCACATGCATCTTTTGGTAGACGCGGACGCAGTTTTCTGCAAAACCACACGATATGCATGCAAATGGTGCTTTTGGCAGAACGCGCGTGTGGATTTCTACCAAACGACGTGAAAAGCATGCCGATGCTGCTCTTTTTAGCACCCGCACATGGATTTGTGCCAAAACGCGTTTTAAGCATGTGCATGCATCTTTTGGTAGACGCGGACGCAGTTTTCTGCAAAACCACACGATATGCATGCAAATGGTGCTTTTGGCAGAACGCGCGCGTGGATTTCTACCAAACGACATGAAAAGCATGCCGATGCTGCTCTTTTTAACATCCGCACATGGATTTGTGCCAAAACGCGTTTTAAGCATGCGCATGCATCTTTTGGTAGACGCGGACGCAGTTTTCTGCAAAACCACACGATATGCATGCAAATGGTGCTTTTGGCAGAACGCGCGCGTGGATTTCTACCAAACGACGCGAAAAGCATGCCGATGCTGCTCTTTTTAGCACCCGCACATGGATTTGTGCCAAAACGCGTTTTAAGCATGCGCATGCATCTTTTGGTAGACGCGGACGCAGTTTTCTGCAAAACCACACGATATGCATGCAAATGGTGGTTTTGGCAGAACGCGCGCGTGGATTTCTACCAAACGACGTGAAAAGCATGCCGATGCTGCTCTTTTTAACATCCGCACATGGATTTGTGCCAAAGCGCGTTTTAAGCATGCGCATGCATCTTTTGGTAGACGCGGACGCAGTTTTCTGCAAAACCACACGATAGGCATGCAAATGGTGCTTTTGGCAGAACGCGCGCGTGGATTTCTACCAAACGACGTGAAAAGCATGCCGATGCTGCTCTTTTTAGCACCCGCACATGGATTTGTGCCAAAACGCGTTTTTAGCATGCACATGCATCTTTTGGTAGACGCGGACGCAATTTTCTGCAAAACCACACGATATGCATGCAAATGGTGCTTTTGGCAGAACACGCGTGTGGATTTCTACCAAACGACGTGAAAAGCATGCCGATGCTGCTCTTTTTAGCACCCGCACATGGATTTGTGCCAAAACGCATTTTAAGCATGCGCATGCATCTTTTGGTAGACGCGGACGCAGTTTTCTGCAAAACCACACGATATGCATGCAAATGGTGCTTTTGGCAGAACGCGCGCGTGGATTTCTACCAAACGACATGAAAAGCATGCCGATGCTGCTCTTTTTAACATCCGCACATGGATTTGTGCCAAAGCGCGTTTTAAGCATGCGCATGCATCTTTTGGTAGACGCGGACGCAGTTTTCTGCAAAACCACACGATATGCATGCAAACGGTGCTTTTGGCAGAACGCGCGCGTGGATTTCTACCAAACGACGTGAAAAGCATGCCGATGCTGCTCTTTTTAACATCCGCACATGAATTTGTGCCAAAACGCGTTTTAAGCATGCGCATGCATCTTTTGGTAGACGCGGACGCAGTTTTCTGCAAAACCACACGATATGCATGCAAATGGTGCTTTTGGCAGAACGCGCGCGTGGATTTCTACCAAACGACGTGAAAAGCATGCCGATGCTGCTCTTTTTAACATCCGCACATGGATTTGTGCCAAAGCGCGTTTTAAGCATGCGCATGCATCTTTTGGTAGACGCGGACGCAGTTTTCTGCAAAACCACACGATAGGCATGCAAATGGCGCTTTTGGCAGAACGCGCGCGTGGATTTCTACCAAACGACGTGAAAAGCATGCCGATGCTGCTCTTTTTAGCACCCGCACATGGATTTGTGCCAAAACGCGTTTTAAGCATGCGCATGCATCTTTTGGTAGACGCGGACGCAGTTTTCTGCAAAACCACACGATATGCATGCAAATGGTGGTTTTGGCAGAACGCGCGCGTGGATTTCTACCAAACGACGTGAAAAGCATGCCGATGCTGCTCTTTTTAGCACCCGCACATGGATTTGTGCCAAAACGCGTTTTTAGCATGCACATGCATCTTTTGGTAGACGCGGACGCAGTTTTCTGCAAAACCACACGATATGCATGCAAATGGTGCTTTTGGCAGAACGCGCGTGTGGATTTCTACCAAACGACGTGAAAAGCATGCCGATGCTGCTCTTTTTAGCACCCGCACATGGATTTGTGCCAAAACGCGTTTTAAGCATGCGCATGCATCTTTTGGTAGACGCGGACGCAGTTTTCTGCAAAACCACACGATATGCATGCAAATGGTGCTTTTGGCAGAACGCGCGCGTGGATTTCTACCAAACGACGTGAAAAGCATGCCGATGCTGCTCTTTTTAACATCCGCACATGGATTTGTGCCAAAGCGCGTTTTAAGCATGCGCATGCATCTTTTGGTAGACGCGGACGCAGTTTTCTGCAAAACCACACGATAGGCATGCAAATGGTGCTTTTGGCAGAACGCGCGCGTGGATTTCTACCAAACGACGTGAAAAGCATGCCGATGCTGCTCTTTTTAGCACCCGCACATGGATTTGTGCCAAAACGCGTTTTTAGCATGCACATGCATCTTTTGGTAGACGCGGACGCAGTTTTCTGCAAAACCACACGATATGCATGCAAATGGTGCTTTTGGCAGAACGCGCGTGTGGATTTCTACCAAACGACGTGAAAAGCATGCCGATGCTGCTCTTTTTAGCACCCGCACATGGATTTGTGCCAAAGCGCGTTTTAAGCATGCGCATGCAACTTTTGGTAGACGCGGACGCAGTTTTCTGCAAAACCACACGATAGGCATGCAAATGGTGCTTTTGGCAGAACGCGCGCGTGGATTTCTACCAAACGACGTGAAAAGCATGCCGATGCTGCTCTTTTTAGCACCCGCACATGGATTTGTGCCAAAACGCGTTTTTAGCATGCACATGCATCTTTTGGTAGACGCGGACGCAGTTTTCTGCAAAACCACACGATATGCATGCAAATGGTGCTTTTGGCAGAACGCGCGTGTGGATTTCTACCAAACGACGTGAAAAGCATGCCGATGCTGCTCTTTTTAGCACCCGCACATGGATTTGTGCCAAAACGCGTTTTAAGCATGCGCATGCATCTTTTGGTAGACGCGGACGCAGTTTTCTGCAAAACCACACGATATGCATGCAAATGGTGCTTTTGGCAGAACGCGCGCGTGGATTTCTACCAAACGACGTGAAAAGCATGCCGATGCTGCTCTTTTTAACATCCGCACATGGATTTGTGCCATAGCGCGTTTTAAGCATGCGCATGCATCTTTTGGTAGACGCGGACGCAGTTTTCTGCAAAACCACACGATAGGCATGCAAATGGTGCTTTTGGCAGAACGCGCGTGTGGATTTCTACCAAACGACGTGAAAAGCATGCCGATGCTGCTCTTTTTAGCACCCTCACATGGATTTGTGCCAAAACGCGTTTTAAGCATGCGCATGCATCTTTTGGTAGACGCGGACGCAGTTTTCTGCAAAACCACACGATATGCATGCAAATGGTGCTTTTGGGAGAACGCGCGCGTGGATTTCTACCAAACGACGTGAAAAGCATGCCGATGCTGCTCTTTTTAACATCCGCACATGGATTTGTGCCAAAACGCGTTTTAAGCATGCGCATGCATCTTTTGGTTGACGCGGACGCAGTTTTCTGCAAAACCACACGATAGGCATGCAAATGGTGCTTTTGGCAGAACGCGCGCGTGGATTTCTACCAAACGACGTGAAAAGCATGCCGATGCTGCTCTTTTTAGCACCCGCACATGGATTTGTGCCAAAACGCGTTTTTAGCATGCACATGCATCTTTTGGTAGACGCGGACGCAGTTTTCTGCAAAACCACACGATATGCATGCAAATGGTGCTTTTGGCAGAACGCGCGTGTGGATTTCTACCAAACGACGTGAAAAGCATGCCGATGCTGCTCTTTTTAGCACCCGCACATGGATTTGTGCCAAAACGCGTTTTTAGCATGCACATGCATCTTTTGGTAGACGCGGACGCAGTTTTCTGCAAAACCACACGATATGCATGCAAATGGTGCTTTTGGCAGAACGCGCGTGTGGATTTCTACCAAACGACGTGAAAAGCATGCCGATGCTGCTCTTTTTAGCACCCGCACATGGATTTGTGCCAAAACGCGTTTTAAGCATGTGCATGCATCTTTTGGTAGACGCGGACGCAGTTTTCTGCAAAACCACACGATATGCATGCAAATGGTGCTTTTGGCAGAACGCGCGCGTGGATTTCTACCAAACGACATGAAAAGCATGCCGATGCTGCTCTTTTTAACATCCGCACATGGATTTGTGCCAAAACGCGTTTTAAGCATGCGCATGCATCTTTTGGTAGACGCGGACGCAGTTTTCTGCAAAACCACACGATATGCATGCAAATGGTGCTTTTGGCAGAACGCGCGCGTGGATTTCTACCAAACGACGCGAAAAGCATGCCGATGCTGCTCTTTTTAGCACCCGCACATGGATTTGTGCCAAAACGCGTTTTAAGCATGCGCATGCATCTTTTGGTAGACGCGGACGCAGTTTTCTGCAAAACCACACGATATGCATGCAAATGGTGGTTTTGGCAGAACGCGCGCGTGGATTTCTACCAAACGACGTGAAAAGCATGCCGATGCTGCTCTTTTTAGCACCCGCACATGGATTTGTGCCAAAACGCGTTTTTAGCATGCACATGCATCTTTTGGTAGACGTGGCCGCAGTTTTCTGCAAAACCACACGATATGCATGCAAATGGTGCTTTTGGCAGAACGCGCGTGGATTTCTACCAAACGACGTGAAAAGCATGCCGATGCTGCTCTTTTTAACATCCGCACATGGATTTGTGCCAAAGCGCGTTTTAAGCATGCGCATGCATCTTTTGGTAGACGCGGACGCAGTTTTCTGCAAAACCACACGATAGGCATGCAAATGGTGCTTTTGGCAGAACGCGCGCGTGGATTTCTACCAAACGACGTGAAAAGCATGCCGATGCTGCTCTTTTTAGCACCCGCACATGGATTTGTGCCAAAACGCGTTTTTAGCATGCACATGCATCTTTTGGTAGACGCGGACGCAGTTTTCTGCAAAACCACACGATATGCATGCAAATGGTGCTTTTGGCAGAACGCGCGTGTGGATTTCTACCAAACGACGTGAAAAGCATGCCGATGCTGCTCTTTTTAGCACCCGCACATGGATTTGTGCCAAAACGCGTTTTAAGCATGCGCATGCATCTTTTGGTAGACGCGGACGCAGTTTTCTGCAAAACCACACGATATGCATGCAAATGGTGCTTTTGGCAGAACGCGCGCGTGGATTTCTACCAAACGACGTGAAAAGCATGCCGATGCTGCTCTTTTTAACATCCGCACATGGATTTGTGCCAAAACGCGTTTTAAGCATGCGCATGCATCTTTTGGTAGACGCGGACGCAGTTTTCTGCAAAACCACACGATAGGCATGCAAATGGTGCTTTTGGCAGAACGCGCGCGTGGATTTCTACCAAACGACGTGAAAAGCATGCCGATGCTGCTCTTTTTAGCACCCGCACATGGATTTGTGCCAAAACGCGTTTTTAGCATGCACATGCATCTTTTGGTAGACGCGGACGCAGTTTTCTGCAAAACCACACGATATGCATGCAAATGGTGCTTTTGGCAGAACGCGCGTGTGGATTTCTACCAAACGACGTGAAAAGCATGCCGATGCTGCTCTTTTTAGCACCCGCACATGGATTTGTGCCAAAACGCGTTTTTAGCATGCACATGCATCTTTTGGTAGACGCGGACGCAGTTTTCTGCAAAACCACACGATATGCATGCAAATGGTGCTTTTGGCAGAACGCGCGTGTGGATTTCTACCAAACGACGTGAAAAGCATGCCGATGCTGCTCTTTTTAGCACCCGCACATGGATTTGTGCCAAAACGCGTTTTAAGCATGTGCATGCATCTTTTGGTAGACGCGGACGCAGTTTTCTGCAAAACCACACGATATGCATGCAAATGGTGCTTTTGGCAGAACGCGCGCGTGGATTACTACCAAACGACATGAAAAGCATGCCGATGCTGCTCTTTTTTAACATCCGCACATGGATTTGTGCCAAAGCGCGTTTTAAGCATGCGCATGCATCTTTTGGTAGACGCGGACGCAGTTTTCTGCAAAACCACACGATATGCATGCAAATGGTGCTTTTGGCAGAACGCGCGCGTGGATTTCTACCAAACGACGTGAAAGCATGCCGATGCTGCTCTTTTAACATCCGCACATGGATTTGTGCCAAAGCGCGTTTTAAGCATGCGCATGCATCTTTTGGTACACGCGGACGCAGTTTTCTGCAAAACCACACGATAGGCATGCAAATGGTGCTTTTGGCAGAACGCGCGCGTGGATTTCTACCAAACGACGTGAAAAGCATGCCGATGCTGCTCTTTTTAGCACCCGCACATGGATTTGTGCCAAAACGCGTTTTTAGCATGCACATGCATCTTTTGGTAGACGCGGACGCAGTTTTCTGCAAAACCACACGATATGCATGCAAATGGTGCTTTTGGCAGAACGCGCGTGTGGATTTCTACCAAACGACGTGAAAAGCATGCCGATGCTGCTCTTTTTAGCACCCGCACATGGATTTGTGCCAAAACGCGTTTTAAGCATGCGCATGCATCTTTTGGTAGACGCGGACGCAGTTTTCTGCAAAACCACACGATATGCATGCAAATGGTGCTTTTGGCAGAACGCGCGCGTGGATTTCTACCAAACGACGTGAAAAGCATGCCGATGCTGCTCTTTTTTAACATCCGCACATGGATTTGTGCCAAGCGCGTTTTAAGCATGCGCATATGCATCTTTTTGTAGACGCGGACGCAGTTTTCTGCAAAACCACACGATAGGCATGCAAATGGTGCTTTTGGCAGAACGCGCGTGTGGATTTCTACCAAACGACGTGAAAAGCATGCCGATGCTGCTCTTTTTAGCACCCGCACATGGATTTGTGCCAAAACGCGTTTTAAGCATGCGCATGCATCTTTTGGTAGACGCGGACGCAGTTTTCTGCAAAACCACACGATATGCATGCAAATGGTGCTTTTGGCAGAACGCGCGCGTGGATTTCTACCAAACGACGTGAAAAGCATGCCGATGCTGCTCTTTTTAACATCCGCACATGGATTTGTGCCAAAACGCGTTTTTAGCATGCACATGCATCTTTTGGTAGACGCGGACGCAGTTTTCTGCAAAACCACACGATATGCATGCAAATGGTGCTTTTGGCAGAACGCGCGCGTGGATTTCTACCAAACGACGTGAAAAGCATGCCGATGCTGCTCTTTTTAACATCCGCACATGGATTTGTGCCAAAACGCGTTTTTAGCATGCACATGCATCTTTTGGTAGACGCGGACGCAGTTTTCTGCAAAACCACACGATATGCATGCAAATGGTGCTTTTGGCAGAACGCGCGTGTGGATTTCTACCAAACGACGTGAAAAGCATGCCGATGCTGCTCTTTTTAACATCCGCACATGGATTTGTGCCAAAACGCGTTTTAAGCATGCGCATGCATCTTTTGGTAGACGCGGACGCAGTTTTCTGCAAAACCACACGATAGGCATGCAAATGGTGCTTTTGGCAGAACGCGCGCGTGGATTTCTACCAAACGACGTGAAAAGCATGCCGATTCTGCTCTTTTTAACATCCGCACATGGATTTGTGCCAAAACGCGTTTTTAGCATGCACATGCATCTTTTGGTAGACGCGGACGCAGTTTTCTGCAAAACCACACGATATGCATGCAAATGGTGCTTTTGGCAGAACGCGCGTGTGGATTTCTACCAAACGACGTGAAAAGCATGCCGATGCTGCTCTTTTTAACATCCGCACATGGATTTGTGCCAAAACGCGTTTTTAGCATGCACATGCATCTTTTGGTAGACGCGGACGCAGTTTTCTGCAAAACCACACGATATGCATGCAAATGGTGCTTTTGGCAGAACGCGCGTGTGGATTTCTACCAAACGACGTGAAAAGCATGCCGATGCTGCTCTTTTTAACATCCGCACATGGATTTGTGCCAAAACGCGTTTTAAGCATGCGCATGCATCTTTTGGTAGACGCGGACGCAGTTTTCTGCAAAACCACACGATAGGCATGCAAATGGTGCTTTTGGCAGAACGCGCGTGTGGATTTCTACCAAACGACGTGAAAAGCATGCCGATGCTGCTCTTTTTAGCACCCGCACATGGATTTGTGCCAAAACGCGTTTTAAGCATGCGCATGCATCTTTTGGTAGACGCGGACGCAGTTTTCTGCAAAACCACACGATAGGCATGCAAATGGTGCTTTTGGCAGAACGCGCGTGTGGATTTCTACCAAACGAAGTGAAAAGCATGCCGATGCTGCTCTTTTTAACATCCGCACATGGATTTGTGCCAAAGCGCGTTTTAAGCATGCGCATGCATCTTTTGGTAGACGCGGACGCAGTTTTCTGCAAAACCACACGATATGCATGCAAATGGTGCTTTTGGCAGAACGCGCGTGTGGATTTCTACCAAACGACGTGAAAAGCATGCCGATGCTGCCCTTTTTAACATCCGCACATGGATTTGTGCCAAAACGCGTTTTAAGCATGCGCATGCATCTTTTGGTAGACGCGGACGCAGTTTTCTGCAAAACCACACGATAGGCATGCAAATGGTGCTTTTGGCAGAACGCGCGCGTGGATTTCTACCAAACGACGTGAAAAGCATGTCGATGCTGCTCTTTTTAACATCCGCACATGGATTTGTGCCAAAACGCGTTTTTAGCATGCACATGCATCTTTTGGTAGACGCGGACGCAGTTTTCTGCAAAACCACACGATATGCATGCAAATGGTGCTTTTGGCAGAACGCGCGTGTGGATTTCTACCAAACGACGTGAAAAGCATGCCGATGCTGCTCTTTTTAACATCCGCACATGGATTTGTGCCAAAACGCGTTTTTAGCATGCACATGCATCTTTTGGTAGACGCGGACGCAGTTTTCTGCAAAACCACACGATATGCATGCAAATGGTGCTTTTGGCAGAACGCGCGCGTGGATTTCTACCAAACGACGTGAAAAGCATGCCGATGCTGCTCTTTTTAACATCCGCACATGGATTTGTGCCAAAGCGCGTTTTAAGCATGCGCATGCATCTTTTGGTAGACGCGGACGCAGTTTTCTGCAAAACCACACGATAGGCATGCAAATGGTGCTTTTGGCAGAACGCGCGTGTGGATTTCTACCAAACGACGTGAAAAGCATGCCGATGCTGGTCTTTTTAACATCCGCACATGGATTTGTGCCAAAGCGCGCTTTAAGCATGCGCATGCATCTTTTGGTAGACGCGGACGCAGTTTTCTGCAAAACCACACGATATGCATGCAAATGGTGCTTTTGGCAGAACGCGCGTGTGGATTTCTACCAAACGACGTGAAAAGCATGCCGATGCTGCTCTTTTTAACATCCGCACATGGATTTGTGCCAAAACGCGTTTTAAGCATGCGCATGCATCTTTTGGTAGACGCGGACGCAGTTTTCTGCAAAACCACACGATAGGCATGCAAATGGTGCTTTTGGCAGAACGCGCGCGTGGATTTCTACCAAACGACGTGAAAAGCATGCCGATTCTGCTCTTTTTAACATCCGCACATGGATTTGTGCCAAAACGCGTTTTTAGCATGCACATGCATCTTTTGGTAGACGCGGACGCAGTTTTCTGCAAAACCACACGATATGCATGCAAATGGTGCTTTTGGCAGAACGCGCGTGTGGATTTCTACCAAACGACGTGAAAAGCATGCCGATGCTGCTCTTTTTAACATCCGCACATGGATTTGTGCCAAAACGCGTTTTTAGCATGCACATGCATCTTTTGGTAGACGCGGACGCAGTTTTCTGCAAAACCACACGATATGCATGCAAATGGTGCTTTTGGCAGAACGCGCGTGTGGATTTCTACCAAACGACGTGAAAAGCATGCCGATGCTGCTCTTTTTAACATCCGCACATGGATTTGTGCCAAAACGCGTTTTAAGCATGCGCATGCATCTTTTGGTAGACGCGGACGCAGTTTTCTGCAAAACCACACGATAGGCATGCAAATGGTGCTTTTGGCAGAACGCGCGTGTGGATTTCTACCAAACGACGTGAAAAGCATGCCGATGCTGCTCTTTTTAGCACCCGCACATGGATTTGTGCCAAAACGCGTTTTAAGCATGCGCATGCATCTTTTGGTAGACGCGGACGCAGTTTTCTGCAAAACCACACGATAGGCATGCAAATGGTGCTTTTGGCAGAACGCGCGCGTGGATTTCTACCAAACGACGTGTAAAGCATGCCGATGCTGCTCTTTTTAACATCCGCACATGGATTTGTGCCAAAACGCGTTTTTAGCATGCACATGCATCCTTTGGTAGACGCGGACGCAGATTTCTGCAAAACCACACGATATGCATGCAAATGGTGCTTTTGGCAGAACGCGCGTGTGGATTTCTACCAAACGACGTGAAAAGCATGCCGATGCTGCTCTTTTTAACATCCGCACATGGATTTGTGCCAAAACGCGTTTTTAGCATGCACATGCATCTTTTGGTAGACGCGGACGCAGTTTTCTGCAAAACCACACGATATGCATGCAAATGGTGCTTTTGGCAGAACGCGCGTGTGGATTTCTACCAAACGACGTGAAAAGCATGCCGATGCTGCTCTTTTTAACATCCGCACATGGATTTGTGCCAAAACGCGTTTTTAGCATGCACATGCATCTTTTGGTAGACGCGGACGCAGTTTTCTGCAAAACCACACGATAGGCATGCAAATGGTGCTTTTGGCAGAACGCGCGTGTGGATTTCTACCAAACGACGTGAAAAGCATGCCGATGCTGCTCTTTTTAGCACCCGCACATGGATTTGTGCCAAAACGCGTTTTTAGCATGCACATGCATCTTTTGGTAGACGCGGACGCAGTTTTCTGCAAAACCACACGCTATGCATGCAAATGGTGCTTTTGGCAGAACGCGCGTGTGGATTTCTACCAAACGACGTGAAAAGCATGCCGATGCTGCTCTTTTTAACATCCGCACATGGATTTGTGCCAAAGCGCGTTTTAAGCATGCGCATGCATCTTTTGGTAGACGCGGACGCAGTTTTCTGCAAAACCACACGATAGGCATGCAAATGGTGCTTTTGGCAGAACGCGCGTGTGGATTTCTACCAAACGACGTGAAAAGCATGCCGATGCTGCTCTTTTTAGCACCCGCACATGGATTTGTGCCAAAGCGCGTTTTAAGCATGCGCATGCATCTTTTGGTAGACGCGGACGCAGTTTTCTGCAAAACCACACGATAGGCATGCAAATGGTGCTTTTGGCAGAACGCACGTGTGGATTTCTACCAAACGACGTGAAAAGCATGCCGATGCTGCTCTTTTTAACATCCGCACATGGATTTGTGCCAAAACGCGTTTTTAGCATGCGCATGCATCTTTTGGTAGACGCGGACGCAGTTTTCTGCAAAACCACACGATATGCATGCAAATGGTGCTTTTGGCAGAACGCGCGTGTGGATTTCTACCAAACGACGTGAAAAGCATGCCGATGCTGCTCTTTTTAACATCCGCACATGGATTTGTGCCAAAACGCGTTTTAAGCATGCGCATGCATCTTTTGGTAGACGCGGACGCAGTTTTCTGCAAAACCACACGATAGGCATGCAAATGGTGCTTTTGGCAGAACGCGCGTGTGGATTTCTACCAAACGACGTGAAAAGCATGCCGATGCTGCTCTTTTTAGCACCCGCACATGGATTTGTGCCAAAACGCGTTTTAAGCATGCGCATGCATCTTTTGGTAGACGCGGACGCAGTTTTCTGCAAAACCACACGATAGGCATGCAAATGGTGCTTTTGGCAGAACGCGCGCGTGGATTTCTACCAAACGACGTGAAAAGCATGCCGATGCTGCTCTTTTTAACATCCGCACATGGATTTGTGCCAAAACGCGTTTTTAGCATGCACATGCATCTTTTGGTAGACGCGGACACAGTTTTCTGCAAAACCACACGATATGCATGCAAATGGTGCTTTTGGCAGAACGCGCGTGTGGATTTCTACCAAACGACGTGAAAAGCATGCCGATGCTGCTCTTTTTAACATCCGCACATGGATTTGTGCCAAAACGCGTTTTTAGCATGCACATGCATCTTTTGGTAGACGCGGACGCAGTTTTCTGCAAAACCACACGATATGCATGCAAATGGTGCTTTTGGCAGAACGCGCGTGTGGATTTCTACCAAACGACGTGAAAAGCATGCCGATGCTGCTCTTTTTAACATCCGCACATGGATTTGTGCCAAAACGCGTTTTAAGCATGCGCATGCATCTTTTGGTAGACGCGGACGCAGTTTTCTGCAAAACCACACGATAGGCATGCAAATGGTGCTTTTGGCAGAACGCGCGTGTGGATTTCTACCAAACGACGTGAAAAGCATGCCGATGCTGCTCTTTTTAACATCCGCACATGGATTTGTGCCAAAACGCGTTTTTAGCATGCACATGCATCTTTTGGTAGACGCGGACGCAGTTTTCTGCAAAACCACACGATAGGCATGCAAATGGTGCTTTTGGCAGAACGCGCGCGTGGATTTCTACCAAACGACGTGAAAAGCATGTCGATGCTGCTCTTTTTAACATCCGCACATGGATTTGTGCCAAAACGCGTTTTTAGCATGCACATGCATCTTTTGGTAGACGCGGACGCAGTTTTCTGCAAAACCACACGATATGCATGCAAATGGTGCTTTTGGCAGAACGCGCGTGTGGATTTCTACCAAACGACGTGAAAAGCATGCCGATGCTGCTCTTTTTAACATCCGCACATGGATTTGTGCCAAAACGCGTTTTTAGCATGCACATGCATCTTTTGGTAGACGCGGACGCAGTTTTCTGCAAAACCACACGATATGCATGCAAATGGTGCTTTTGGCAGAACGCGCGCGTGGATTTCTACCAAACGACGTGAAAAGCATGCCGATGCTGCTCTTTTTAACATCCGCACATGGATTTGTGCCAAAGCGCGTTTTAAGCATGCGCATGCATCTTTTGGTAGACGCGGACGCAGTTTTCTGCAAAACCACACGATAGGCATGCAAATGGTGCTTTTGGCAGAACGCGCGTGTGGATTTCTACCAAACGACGTGAAAAGCATGCCGATGCTGCTCTTTTTAACATCCGCACATGGATTTGTGCCAAAGCGCGCTTTAAGCATGCGCATGCATCTTTTGGTAGACGCGGACGCAGTTTTCTGCAAAACCACACGATATGCATGCAAATGGTGCTTTTGGCAGAACGCGCGTGTGGATTTCTACCAAACGACGTGAAAAGCATGCCGATGCTGCTCTTTTTAACATCCGCACATGGATTTGTGCCAAAACGCGTTTTAAGCATGCGCATGCATCTTTTGGTAGACGCGGACGCAGTTTTCTGCAAAACCACACGATAGGCATGCAAATGGTGCTTTTGGCAGAACGCGCGCGTGGATTTCTACCAAACGACGTGAAAAGCATGCCGATTCTGCTCTTTTTAACATCCGCACATGGATTTGTGCCAAAACGCGTTTTTAGCATGCACATGCATCTTTTGGTAGACGCGGACGCAGTTTTCTGCAAAACCACACGATATGCATGCAAATGGTGCTTTTGGCAGAACGCGCGTGTGGATTTCTACCAAACGACGTGAAAAGCATGCCGATGCTGCTCTTTTTAACATCCGCACATGGATTTGTGCCAAAACGCGTTTTTAGCATGCACATGCATCTTTTGGTAGACGCGGACGCAGTATTCTGCAAAACCACACGATATGCATGCAAATGGTGCTTTTGGCAGAACGCGCGTGTGGATTTCTACCAAACGACGTGAAAAGCATGCCGATGCTGCTCTTTTTAACATCCGCACATGGATTTGTGCCAAAACGCGTTTTAAGCATGCGCATGCATCTTTTGGTAGACGCGGACGCAGTTTTCTGCAAAACCACACGATAGGCATGCAAATGGTGCTTTTGGCAGAACGCGCGTGTGGATTTCTACCAAACGACGTGAAAAGCATGCCGATGCTGCTCTTTTAGCACCCGCACATGGATTTGTGCCAAAACGCGTTTTAAGCATGCGCATGCATCTTTTGGTAGACGCGGACGCAGTTTTCTGCAAAACCACACGATAGGCATGCAAATGGTGCTTTTGGCAGAACGCGCGCGTGGATTTCTACCAAACGACGTGAAAAGCATGCCGATGCTGCTCTTTTTAACATCCGCACATGGATTTGTGCCAAAACGCGTTTTTAGCATGCACATGCATCCTTTGGTAGACGCGGACGCAGTTTTCTGCAAAACCACACGATATGCATGCAAATGGTGCTTTTGGCAGAACGCGCGTGTGGATTTCTACCAAACGACGTGAAAAGCATGCCGATGCTGCTCTTTTTAACATCCGCACATGGATTTGTGCCAAAACGCGTTTTTAGCATGCACATGCATCTTTTGGTAGACGCGGACGCAGTTTTCTGCAAAACCACACGATATGCATGCAAATGGTGCTTTTGGCAGAACGCGCGTGTGGATTTCTACCAAACGACGTGAAAAGCATGCCGATGCTGCTCTTTTTAACATCCGCACATGGATTTGTGCCAAAACGCGTTTTTAGCATGCACATGCATCTTTTGGTAGACGCGGACGCAGTTTTCTGCAAAACCACACGATAGGCATGCAAATGGTGCTTTTGGCAGAACGCGCGTGTGGATTTCTACCAAACGACGTGAAAAGCATGCCGATGCTGCTCTTTTTAGCACCCGCACATGGATTTGTGCCAAAACGCGTTTTTAGCATGCACATGCATCTTTTGGTAGACGCGGACGCAGTTTTCTGCAAAACCACACGCTATGCATGCAAATGGTGCTTTTGGCAGAACGCGCGTGTGGATTTCTACCAAACGACGTGAAAAGCATGCCGATGCTGCTCTTTTTAACATCCGCACATGGATTTGTGCCAAAGCGCGTTTTAAGCATGCGCATGCATCTTTTGGTAGACGCGGACGCAGTTTTCTGCAAAACCACACGATAGGCATGCAAATGGTGCTTTTGGCTGAACGCGCGTGTGGATTTCTACCAAACGACGTGAAAAGCATGCCGATGCTGCTCTTTTTAGCACCCGCACATGGATTTGTGCCAAAGCGCGTTTTAAGCATGCGCATGCATCTTTTGGTAGACGCGGACGCAGTTTTCTGCAAAACCACACGATAGGCATGCAAATGGTGCTTTTGGCAGAACGCACGTGTGGATTTCTACCAAACGACGTGAAAAGCATGCCGATGCTGCTCTTTTTAACATCCGCACATGGATTTGTGCCAAAACGCGTTTTTAGCATGCGCATGCATCTTTTGGTAGACGCGGACGCAGTTTTCTGCAAAACCACACGATATGCATGCAAATGGTGCTTTTGGCAGAACGCGCGTGTGGATTTCTACCAAACGACGTGAAAAGCATGCCGATGCTGCTCTTTTTAACATCCGCACATGGATTTGTGCCAAAACGCGTTTTAAGCATGCGCATGCATCTTTTGGTAGACGCGGACGCAGTTTTCTGCAAAACCACACGATAGGCATGCAAATGGTGCTTTTGGCAGAACGCGCGTGTGGATTTCTACCAAACGACGTGAAAAGCATGCCGATGCTGCTCTTTTTAGCACCCGCACATGGATTTGTGCCAAAGCGCGTTTTAAGCATGCGCATGCATCTTTTGGTAGACGCGGACGCAGTTTTCTGCAAAACCACACGATAGGCATGCAAATGGTGCTTTTGGCAGAACGCGCGTGTGGATTTCTACCAAACGACGTGAAAAGCATGCCGATGCTGCTCTTTTTAACATCCGCACATGGATTTGTGCCAAAACGCGTTTTAAGCATGCGCATGCATCTTTTGGTAGACGCGGACGCAGTTTTCTGCAAAACCACACGATAGGCATGCAAATGGTGCTTTTGGCAGAACGCGCGCGTGGATTTCTACCAAACGACGTGAAAAGCATGCCGATTCTGCTCTTTTTAAACATCCGCACATGGATTTGTGCCAAAACGCGTTTTTAGCATGCACATGCATATTTTGGTAGACGCGGACGCAGTTTTCTGCAAAACCACACGATATGCATGCAAATGGTGCTTTTGGCAGAACGCGCGTGTGGATTTCTACCAAACGACGTGAAAAGCATGCCGATGCTGCTCTTTTTAACATCCGCACATGGATTTGTGCCAAAACGCGTTTTTAGCATGCACATGCATCTTTTGGTAGACGCGGACGCAGTTTTCTGCAAAACCACACGATAGGCATGCAAATGGTGCTTTTGGCAGAACGCGCGTGTGGATTTCTACCAAACGACGTGAAAAGCATGCCGATGCTGCTCTTTTTAACATCCGCACATGGATTTGTGCCAAAACGCGTTTTAAGCATGCGCATGCATCTTTTGGTAGACGCGGACGCAGTTTTCTGCAAAACCACACGATAGGCATGCAAATGGTGCTTTTGGCAGAACGCGCGCGTGGATTTCTACCAAACGACGTGAAAAGCATGCCGATGCTGCTCTTTTTAACATCCGCACATGGATTTGTGCCAAAACGCGTTTTTAGCATGCACATGCATCCTTTGGTAGACGCGGACGCAGTTTTCTGCAAAACCACACGATATGCATGCAAATGGTGCTTTTGGCAGAACGCGCGTGTGGATTTCTACCAAACGACGTGAAAAGCATGCCGATGCTGCTCTTTTTAACATCCGCACATGGATTTGTGCCAAAACGCGTTTTTGGCATGCACATGCATATTTTGGTAGACGCGGACGCAGTTTTCTGCAAAACCACACGATATGCATGCAAATGGTGCTTTTGGCAGAACGCGCGTGTGGATTTCTACCAAACGACGTGAAAAGCATGCCGATGCTGCTCTTTTTAACATCCGCACATGGATTTGTGCCAAAACGCGTTTTTAGCATGCACATGCATCTTTTGGTAGACGCGGACGCAGTTTTCTGCAAAACCACCCGATAGGCATGCAAATGGTGCTTTTGGCAGAACGCGCGTGTGGATTTCTACCATACGACGTGAAAAGCATGCCGATGCTGCTCTTTTTAACATCCGCACATGGATTTGCGCCAAAACGCGTTTTTTAGCATGCACATTCATCTTTTGGTAGACGCGGACGCAGTTTTCTGCAAGACCACACGATAGGCATGCAAATGGTGCTTTTGGCAGAACGCGCGCGTGGATTTCTACCAAACGACGTGAAAAGCATGCCGATGCTGCTCTTTTTAGCACCCGCACATGGATTTGTGCCCAAGCGCGTTTTAAGCATGCGCATGCATCTTTTGGTAGACGCGGACGCAGTTTTCTGCAAAACCACACGATAGGCATGCAAATGGTGCTTTTGGCAGAACGCGCGTGTGGATTTCTACCAAACGACGTGAAAAGCATGCCGATGCTGCTCTTTTTAACATCCGCACATGGATTTGTGCCAAAACGCGTTTTAAGCATGCGCATGCATCTTTTGGTAGACGCGGACGCAGTTTTCTGCAAAACCACACGATAGGCATGCAAATGGTGCTTTTGGCAGAACGCGCGTGTGGATTTCTACCAAACGACGTGAAAAGCATGCCGATGCTGCTCTTTTTAGCACCCGCACATGGATTTGTGCAAAACGCGTTTTAAGCATGCGCATGCATCTTTTGGTAGACGCGGACGCAGTTTTCTGCAAAACCACACGATAGGCATGCAAATGGTGCTTTTGGCAGAACGCGCGCGTGGATTTCTACCAAACGACGTGAAAAGCATGCCGATGCTGCTCTTTTTAACATCCGCACATGGATTTGTGCCAAAACGCGTTTTTAGCATGCACATGCATCTTTTGGTAGACGCGGACGCAGTTTTCTGCAAAACCACACGATATGCATGCAAATGGTGCTTTTGGCAGAACGCGCGTGTGGATTTCTACCAAACAACGTGAAAAGCATGCCGATGCTGCTCTTTTTAACATCCGCACAAGGATTTGTGCCAAAACGCGTTTTTAGCATGCACATGCATCTTTTGGTAGACGCGGACGCAGTTTTCTGCAAAACCACACGATATGCATGCAAATGGTGCTTTTGGCAGAACGCGCGTGTGGATTTCTACCAAACGACGTGAAAAGCATGCCGATGCTGCTCTTTTTAACATCCGCACATGGATTTGTGCCAAAACGCGTTTTTAGCATGCACATGCATCTTTTGGTAGACGCGGACGCAGTTTTCTGCAAAACCACACGATAGGCATGCAAATGGTGCTTTTGGCAGAACGCGCGTGTGGATTTCTACCAAACGACGTGAAAAGCATGCCGATGCTGCTCTTTTTAGCAACCCGCACATGGATTTGTGCCAAAACACGTTTTTAGCATGCACATGCATCTTTTGGTAGACGCGGACGCAGTTTTCTGCAAAACCACACGATATGCATGCAAATGGTGCTTTTGGCAGAACGCACGTGTGGATTTCTACCAAACGACGTGAAAAGCATGCCGATGCTGCTCTTTTTAACATCCGCACATGGATTTGTGCCAAAGACGCGTTTTAAGCATGCGCATGCATCTTTGGTAGACGCGGACGCAGTTTTCTGCAAAACCACACGATAGGCATGCAAATGGTGCTTTTGGCAGAACGCGCGTGTGGATTTCTACCAAACGACGTGAAAAGCATGCCGATGCTGCTCTTTTTAGCACCCGCACATAGATTTGTGCCAAAACGCGTTTTTAGCATGCACATGCATCTTTTGGTAGACGCGACGCAGTTTTCTGCAAAACCACACGATATGCATGCAAATGGTGCTTTTGGCAGAACGCGCGTGTGGATTTCTACCAAACGACGTGAAAAGCATGCCGATGCTGCTCTTTTTAGCACCCGCACATGTATTTGTGCCAAAACGCGTTTTAAGCATGCGCATGCATCTTTTGGTAGACGCGGACGCAGTTTTCTGCAAAACCACACGATATGCATGCAAATGGTGCTTTTGGCAGAACGCGCGCGTGGATTTCTACCAAACGACGTGAAAAGCATGCCGATGCTGCTCTTTTTAACATCCGCACATGGATTTGTGCCAAAGCGCGTTTTAAGCATGCGCATGCATCTTTTGGTAGACGCGGACGCAGTTTTCTGCAAAACCACACGATAGGCATGCAAATGGGGCTTTTGGCAGAACGCGCGTGTGGATTTCTACCAAACGACGTGAAAAGCATGCCGATGCTGCTCTTTTTAACATCCGCACATGGATTTGTGCCAAAGCGCGTTTTAAGCTTGCGCATGCATCTTTTGGTAGACGCGGACGCAGTTTTCTGCAAAACCACACGATATGCATGCAAATGGTGCTTTTGGCAGAACGCGCGTGTGGATTTCTACCAAACGACGTGAAAAGCATGCCGATGCTGCTCTTTTTAACATCCGCACATGGATTTGTGCCAAAACGCGTTTTAAGCATGCGCATGCATCTTTTGGTAGACGCGGACGCAGTTTTCTGCAAAACCACACGATAGGCATGCAAATGGTGCTTTTGGCAGAACGCGCGCGTGGATTTCTACCAAACGACGTGAAAAGCATGCCGATTCTGCTCTTTTTAACATCCGCACATGGATTTGTGCCAAAACGCGTTTTTAGCATGCACATGCATCTTTTGGTAGACGCGGACGCAGTTTTCTGCAAAACCACACGATATGCATGCAAATGGTGCTTTTGGCAGAACGCGCGTGTGGATTTCTACCAAACGACGTGAAAAGCATGCCGATGCTGCTCTTTTTAACATCCGCACATGGATTTGTGCCAAAACGCGTTTTTAGCATGCACATGCATCTTTTGGTAGACGCGGACGCAGTTTTCTGCAAAACCACACGATATGCATGCAAATGGTGCTTTTGGCAGAACGCGCGTGGATTTCTACCAAACGACGTGAAAAGCATGCCGATGCTGCTCTTTTTAACATCCGCACATGGATTTGTGCCAAAACGCGTTTTTAGCATGCACATGCATCTTTTGGTAGACGCGGACGCAGTTTTCTGCAAAACCACACGATATGCATGCAAATGGTGCTTTTGGCAGAACGCGCGCGTGGATTTCTACCAAACGACGTGAAAAGCATGCCGATGCTGCTCTTTTTAACATCCGCACATGGATTTGTGCCAAAGCGCGTTTTAAGCATGCGCATGCATCTTTTGGTAGACGCGGACGCAGTTTTCTGCAAAACCACACGATAGGCATGCAAATGGTGCTTTTGGCAGAACGCGCGCGTGGATTTCTACCAAACGACGTGAAAAGCATGCCGATTCTGCTCTTTTTAACATCCGCACATGGATTTGTGCCAAAACGCGTTTTTAGCATGCACATGCATCTTTTGGTAGACGCGGACGTAGTTTTCTGCAAAACCACACGATATGCATGCAAATGGTGCTTTTGGCAGAACGCGCGTGTGGATTTCTACCAAACGACGTGAAAAGCATGCCGATGCTGCTCTTTTTAACATCCGCACATGGATTTGTGCCAAAACGCGTTTTTAGCATGCACATGCATCTTTTGGTAGACGCGGACGCAGTTTTCTGCAAAACCACACGATATGCATGCAAATGGTGCTTTTGGCAGAACGCGCGCGTGGATTTCTACCAAACGACGTGAAAAGCATGCCGATGCTGCTCTTTTTAACATCCGCACATGGATTTGTGCCAAAGCGCGTTTTAAGCATGCGCATGCATCTTTTGGTAGACGCGGACGCAGTTTTCTGCAAAACCACACGATAGGCATGCAAATGGTGCTTTTGGCAGAACGCGCGTGTGGATTTCTACCAAACGACGTGAAAAGCATGCCGATGCTGCTCTTTTTAACATCCGCACATGGATTTGTGCCAAAGCGCGCTTTAAGCATGCGCATGCATCTTTTGGTAGACGCGGACGCAGTTTTCTGCAAAACCACACGATATGCATGCAAATGGTGCTTTTGGCAGAACGCGCGTGTGGATTTCTACCAAACGACGTGAAAAGCATGCCGATGCTGCTCTTTTTAACATCCGCACATGGATTTGTGCCAAAACGCGTTTTAAGCATGCGCATGCATCTTTTGGTAGACGCGGACGCAGTTTTCTGCAAAACCACACGATAGGCATGCAAATGGTGCTTTTGGCAGAACGCGCGCGTGGATTTCTACCAAACGACGTGAAAAGCATGCCGATTCTGCTCTTTTTAACATCCGCACATATATTTGTGCCAAAACGCGTTTTTAGCATGCACATGCATCTTTTGGTAGACGCGGACGCAGTTTTCTGCAAAACCACACGATATGCATGCAAATGGTGCTTTTGGCAGAACGCGCGTGTGGATTTCTACCAAACGACGTGAAAAGCATGCCGATTCTGCTCTTTTTAACATCCGCACA